>NC_083102.1:33651032-33653532 GCF_949774975.1 Lagenorhynchus albirostris
CAGTTCACTCTTTTATTAATGATACAGTATCATATTCTTGCCTGTCTCGTTGTATACCTATTCAGCTGGACTTCAAACTTTCATGAAAAGGATATAAAAAAAAAAATCACTTGCAGCCACCAGTGCTGGAAAACTTCTTTTTCTGGGCATTATTTTGCACTTCTGAAGCAAACTCCAATGAATAGGGAATCATTAAAATATTCTGACAAAATAAACTGACGTTAAATCTAGCCCTTTACACCATTATTAAAATTAAAATCTCTTTCCCATTTATTATGTGTATATTCATATTAACAAAAACTAACCTGAGAAAGCTAGAAATGTTTCTCTTTTAAAAAAAATACACTCTAAAATCCTCATATTAAGAGTTGTATTTTTTTTCTCCAGCACTAAAAACTGCTTTATAAAATAACAAGTAAAGACAAGAAATGAAGGAAGAAAGGAAGGAACTCTTAGAGCTTAAAGTTGTAGAAATTCCATCAGTGTTTGGTGAATGTTTGAAACCTGATCATTTTGAACTGTTTTTTAAATACACCTTTGTTTTACAGAATACTATTATTTGTGTTTTGTTACATACAAATGGAACAATAAAAGACCTTTTGATATAATATAGGTAAAATACTATGTTACAAGTATAATATCTTAGTATTATTTCCAAATTTCCCTTATTTTAAGCTCAAAGCATGTTGTTATTTGGGATAGTAGACATGTTTAAGCAGACTTCTTTGAGACTATTTTTCATCAGTGTCTAATGGCAAACTCTTTGTAATGTTGACATTTACTGCATTTCATAGACATACACTGGAAAACATTTTACAGATGCTGTGTGTGCAGAGCAATTGGTTAAATATTTGAAATCATAAAGAGGAATATACTGCTGGGGTCACAAGATCCTAAAGGGCACTTTTGTGTGTATTTCTCTCAGCTCGCGCTCTTACAGGTGTATCAGGAGGAGAGTGGCTCAAGTAAACATTTCCCCGGGTATGGATTTATGGCGATGTGGATCTACCCTGAATGTTAGGGAAAACTGAATGCGCTTCTTTTCAAAAGGTTAGCCAGCCACAGTTGTGGCCCTGGGAGTATGAGACTGAGCAGGAGATGAGCTTTTTAACTTTGGGCCACAGTGCAGTGTTTCACCCAGTTACTTCCTTGTGCTCTTTCCTGCTTACACATCTTAATGATTTTCAAACAGATCTGAAATTAGACATAATGTAGAGTGGAAAGAATCCTCTAAAATAAGACTTGTTTCCTCAATATTTTATTTTTCTGCCATGAAGCGATTAACTACAGAAATCTCTCAGTCTGGGTCACTTAGATCGACTCCCTCCTCTCCCAAGGGCAGATACGAAGTTTGTTCTTTGTGAAATTTGGGGCCTGAAATTCTGGGTAATTGCCTTCTCTCGCAGGATCCCTCTGACCGTGTAGACACAGACAGCTCTTTCTTTCAGAGTCTGGCACAAATGAAACCCAAATCCAAATAATTGCATTCTTTTTCTATTCAGAAAGAGGGAGAGGAGACAGAAGAGCTCCAAAGTGTAGTACAGATTAAGGCAGGTCATTAGGGAAAAGAAATAGGATATAAAAACCTGACGTGTCTGGCGAGCTCCTGGCCACCTAACTTATTAACGTTGCGTCCATTGTGAGATGCCGCAGTCCCGTGCAGTCAGAAGATGGCTCCAGCGCGTTAATTTTGCTCCTGTGTCTAGCACGAGATTCAAGGGGCACGATGCACCTCGGTGCTATTATTCCTTTCTGATTTTCCTGTCATCTCATTTGGTTCAGAACAACAAACTGAAGCATTATGGAGTTTTAAAGGGTCTGTTAATATAAATGGTAAGATTTTAAGCAAATTTGTCTGCTTCTGAACAGGGCATTCTCAAATATTTTGCATGCTTCTGCGCAGAGAAAAGGTGCCACAATTGTACGTCATTGCTGAAAATATTGCCTATAGAAGGCAGTACTTCTCAGTGACACCGTATCCCTGGCAAATCAGTGTTCGCTGAAACTATACTGTCATCTTAGAAATATTGTTTTCTTGAGGAACTAGGGCTTGTGAAAATAACCGTGTGCAAAACAGTGACATAATGCTCTTAGATAGGATAACATAGTCCAAAAATCACTGAAGCTTTCTAAATTCACGGCCTTTTAGAGATGTCTGAGTAATTACGTTTTCCTCCTCTCATACCTGCCAAACTCTAAATTCACTTTCTAAACAAATATTGAGAGAAACACGAAAATGGGCATTTAATTCAATTAAGAAGCCACTGTTTTAAACACGTTACAATAAAAAGAATGATACATAAAATTTATTGCCTAACTAGTGACTTTAGAGGTCATTCCTATGCTAGCTAAGTGCATAAAAAATTATAGGAAATTGAGTGATTAGCAGTGAAAGTGGAATGATATAATATGGGCTTTATTAGGTTTAACATTTAAATGCATTTAATGATAGAGTAGTTGAACTTACTTTGTCCAAAATGCATGCTCTCTCCAGAGAATA
>NC_083102.1:33656032-33696032 GCF_949774975.1 Lagenorhynchus albirostris
ATCTTACCTAATTAGGCACATTTTTTAAAAAAAATAAGTGTTTTTTATAGCTCAGAGGTAGCATAAGTGACACTTGTTGCTGTAGTCACTATGGTAAGTGTTCAGTTTTATTTATTGGGATTGTAAATAGTCACATAAAATTTATGTAAATGATCAGAGACCAGGTTAGAGTTTGCCCAGGAAGCATGATGGCGTTTCAACCTTCTTTTTATACTCTTTGTCTTTCATCAACCAGCTACTTCAAATATCATAGTGAGACTCTAGTTTGATCCCCTCAATGAATGGTTGAAGACAGCCAGAAGGTCCACCATTATCCAATCAATTCAGAATAATTTTTCTCTCTTTTATATCTCAGTTTTCTTATTTGCAGATACTGAAAGTACCCATGTGTACTCCTTAGAAATCAGGAGGAGTTTTTTTTTTTTTTTTTTTTGCGGTACGCGGGCCTCTCACTGTTGTGGCCTCTCCCGTTGCGGAGCACAGGCTCTGGACGCGCAGGCTCAGTGGCCCACCTGCTCTGCGGCATGTGGGATTTTCCCGGACCGGGTCACGAGCCTGTGTCCCCTGCATCGGCAGGCGGACTCTCAACCACTGAGGCACCAGGGAAGCCCCAGGAGGAGTTTTTGCCTTCACCAGTTTAACTCTTTGTTTTCTTTTTAACTATTTAATAGAGTTTAGAATCTGCAACTTGATTATTTATACTCTTTGGAAAAGAGTTTAACTACTGAGGATTGAAAAGATAAACTGTATTAGACATCATCAAATAGGATTTAGAGGCAAAAATATTTTAAAAATTTTGATGTTCAGAGATTCCTAATGTAAATGGATGGGAAAGTAAAAATAAACTCCAAAAATCTTTATTTTTCTCAAAGTTGACATTTATATTAAGTATTTAAGCTTTATATGATCTCTTCGATGCATCAAAAGTGTGTTTTCTTATAAATATCTTGGCAGAAATATTATTTACAGTTAGAAATGTGAGAAGGAAAACATCTCTCATGGCGTTTTAGTTCAGTCCTGTCAGTTTCATCATCATGGTCACAGTGAAAACAAATACGTATTGTATCAGAGACTGTCAGACTCTTAGAAGAGGTTCAGTTCAATGTTATAATTCAGTGGAGTCTTGACTATTCTTTTTCTAAAGGAATCTATTTACTGATAATATGGAGAAAAAAGTGCTTAGGGAGAAATAAAAAATATATTAGGATAAAACAAATTACTTTTCCACATTTTTTTAAAGTTTCAGAGAAGTGGCATATCTGCTTCAATGACAGCTAAACATAAGACTCTCTCTAGTGGTCTTCTACTGTGTATGGCAGAACTTCCTGTTTGACAGAATTATTTAGTGACATCTTCAGAAGTTTCTGTGTTAAAAAAATTGCACATAAATATTGATTTACTGAATTAGATTGATTCACTGAATTAAAAGATAGAAAAAAGACAGAGATATATGGCAAAAGTGACAACATGAGAAGAGTGAGGATTACCTTGCTAAACCTAAGATATGTTGGTATGATAGACCAAACAGTGGTGAAACTTAGCCAGTGCTACCAGCGTATCCCATTTGGATCTGGGCCACGAACTGGGATAGACCACATAGCTGGAGTCCAGTAAGAAGCTGACAGCCAAGACTGTATTCTGTGGCAAGGGAATGCCCTGGAGCTTGGACTGACAAAAGAAAACGAGGGGAGGGGAGAGGGGGGGAAACTAGGGAGGGAAGGAGGAAAAAAATTTTGAAAGAAATTTTCAGAAGTAGATAAGAGGAGAAGTGGGCAGCAGGAAGGGAAACCAGAGGAAGGTGGGCCCTTTGGATCCACAGCCTCTTTTCTGATCTCAGACCCCAACTTGATGCCTTATTTATGAGAGCAGACTAGTGGCTGAGGAAAAACACAGCCTAATTGTAACTGACCCAGTGCTCCAGAAATGATGCTTCTCTTGCTCTGAGGTATCAACCTTCTTTACCTGGGCAAGCTTATATACCAAAGATGCAAACAGAACAAAACAAGTAAAAACAAGCACAAGTTTCTTCTTGTCATTCTGTCTTCCCATACCATTTCCTCTGGCCTCCTTCTCCCTCATTTATTTTCTCATTTGTGGAAAGATTCTGGTGGCTGCTTACCTTGTGGGGTTGACTGACCTAACTCAGATTTCCATACATAACTTGGCCGCTATGCAGAGGAAATAAAGTAATTATTAGGTCTCTATAACATAATGACTAAAGGCCTTGAAGACTGTAAAGGCACAATTACATATTGTTCAAAGACTCAGAAATGTCCAGTTGAAAAAAATATGTGAAATCGAGATTTTCCCAGCATTATTCCAGAGCAAAGTCTATTTAAAGATATATTGTGCAGATTGCAACTACAGTCTTTGCTCTAAAATTTAAATATATTAAAAACTTGAGCACCTTCAAAGTTGCCTTAACATATTTTACATCTCTAACTTAAGTAATATAAATCCACTGTTAAATTTAACAGATGTTTCAAAACCATAGTAAATGATCCCTCCCTCCTTTCTACACTCCCTTGTGTGTGTAATTATCTGTAGATCACACTCAGTTGATTCATCCATCCATCCATCCATCCATCCATCCATCCATTCGTCCATTCATATATCTCTCCATCGGTATATCTGTCATCTAATATACCCAATTACTTGATTCAGAATTTAGTAGTGATCCTTAATATTAAAACTGCTCACTGAGGTTTTTTTTTTCCTTAAGCATATTATTCATTTAATTCAATATTAATAAAACATGACTGTTATGAGTTGCTTCACCTTGTTTTCAATAAACTAGGATATAAATATAAACATATACTGTTTTCTCTAAGTATATATTAGGATTGATTATTTGGAAAAAATTAGTGTTTCAACTTTGATCCCACTTACAATTCAGAATTCTGTGTTCACGATATACCCATGATTTTGTCTAGTTTTAAACCTGTGAAATACATTCTTAATTCTCATATATGTTTTTAGATGGAATTTTGTACAGTTAGTAAAAGCAAAATTGAAGAAAAACCTCAAAAGCAAATACACTGCTATGATATTATTGAGATTTAAAGTTGAACTCTGAATTCTAGTAACTGAAGGAAATGCTTACTGGAAATGTTTTTATGAGTTTTGTCTGAGCATATACAACCTTCATCTCCAGTTGAAGCAATTTACGAGTGTACAGAATTCATTAAAATAAGCAAAATGTGTTTCGTATCGTGAAAGTGAAAACACAGGTTTTTAATACAATTAATTATCTAATCCTCCAGTGATGACTTTCAGAATGACACCTCCATCTGGAAATCTAAGGCTACATGACAAATTCTGTCAACAAAAACAGGAACAAACATACTCTCTTTATTTTAAACTTAGTAATATTATTTCTGATATGATTAGATGTGATTTATAATATATGGAATGTTCAATATAAAGTTACATTTTAATGGCAAGAAATGATTATATCACCTTCATATAATAATGATGCCATAAAATGTTGGCAATAAATTATACTTATAAAAGATTTAGTGAAATGTCCATTTAACACTGATTCTGAGGATTCATCTAACACCTGTTTTGTAGTTCTCAGTGCTACAACGAATCTTTCTACATAAATCTTATGTGTTAAGGATATGACCTGATTTGTGGTATACCTTCATATAATACGACTGAAGGATTGTAAGTTTTGATAAACGTACATAAACATGCGTGTACATATCTGTATATAGAGTTAGATAGATAGAAAAAGAGAGAGAAAGAGAGGGATAGAGACAGAGAGACAGAGATATCCAGTGTGGTGTGTGTGTGTATGCACATATATACATAGTAAGATTTGGATGTAGATATATCACTGTGTGTCTACTTATAGATTTTCATTTAAAGTGCTCAGTTAAAAGCATATTTTGTGGTTTTATAGTATTATTTTAACTATGTCTTTTATTGCCACTCACCCCAAATAATTTTAACCAATATTTCTTTGTTTCCCTTTGTTTTCTTAGCTGCTATTAATTGGATAATTATTGGGTTACTAAGTTCTAATTTGAAAGAAATTCCCTGAGATTTTTCAGTTAGGTTAATAAGAAGGCAGAGGACAAGAAGGATGTTTAGTAGTCATTCATATCTTAGCATGAATTAGTTTAGTTAGCTTCATGGGTAGTGTTGGTGTGGAACAGGGTAGATGTTAACGCATATTCTTGCAGTGCTTGTAATGAGTTAACATTTATTGACTGTGTATAAACTTCCAGGCCCTGTGCTAGATGTACAGAATTTACCTCCTACAATCTTCACCTTACTGTTAACAAAACGAAATGTGATTCTGAGTGCAGGTAGGAAGGACGGTCCTCTAGAACTGAGGGAGTTACTGCAGTCCATGGAGTGAACCACAAAGACCTGGATTCAAACCTGTTTCTGCTACTGTTTGCCCTAGTGACTGTGGGGACATACACATCACCTCAGAACTTTGGCTTCCACAAAAAGGGAATGGAAATATCTGCCAGAAAGGGTTTCTGAGAGGATGTGTTTATTAAACATACAGCAGGTACTTAATCGTGATAGGTATTATTGTGGAAGACAGAGAAGGGAAGAGTAGTTGCTAAGATGTATATTTACATATGATATATACAATTAAAATGTTTATGAACACATAGGTAATGTAAGAAGAAAACAGGATTACTTTATGTCTTGTAATTACCAGTGAGTATCTTATTAAGCAAGAAGAAAAATATTATTTATGTTTATTACAAGTAAGTTTGTCCTTCTAACACTCCAAAGGAAAATTATTTATTTTATTTCCTGTCGGTGGAATCTTACCTCCTTTCTTATTGTTAGCTAGGCTCAGCTGTCTTTTAATAGATTCACTCTCCAACAGTGATACAGAACAACACAAATTTACTTGCAACAAGGCTATGCTTTCTTATTAGCCATATACATTAATGTTAATAATCGTGGACTACCTTTAAATGCGTAAACCAGTAACATAACAACTACCGATCACATTTTGTTACTCTGATAGCTGAAATCAGGAAATCATTGCTTTTATCAAGATATTTTACCCGTATTTAAGAAAAATAAAAAATTAAAAATCTCTTCTATCTTTCATACTTCAATATACAGGATCAAATTATTTTAAATACCTCTAAGGAAAATGAAAAGACTGAGCTTGTAGGTAATGATTATATAAGTTGCAGAAGTTTGAAAAAATTATTAGAACCGTCTTAAAATTGTTTTCTTACTTGACTCATAGTAGAGGAGGGTACTGAGTGCAGTTGGCAACGCTGAATTCCAATGCTCTCACCATCATTAAGTTGAAACTTTAAAAGGTAGCCCCATTCCCAACTCCCAAAGTGCCTGTGGCCTCATTTGTAAAAAGAGAATGATGGTAGAACTTTCTTATGAAAATTAAAAAAAAATACTTTCTAGAATTAAATGTTCACAGAAAATAATTTTGTCAAAAGTCACAGAATTCTTTAAAAGGATAAACACACCATTAGCATTGAAATATATGGCTTAGAAAGCAAAAATATTTTTAATATAAGATGAAACGATTTTTCTCAACGTAGTACATGTCTACAGTGAATATCTGGCTAAAAAGTAGGCAAGATGTATATGCTAAATGACATATAGTAATTCATTCCTGTAATTTGATCAAAGTAATTAGTGTAGGCCACATATAATATAGGTGTTTCTGCAACTAGTAACTGTGATAATAAATTTTATCACAAGATGAGAATGTGTTGGGCAGATTGTCCACTGAGTGCCATATGATACAATGTTTAGTGACAACTCCTTTGAGAGGAGTATTTCACAAATTTAATTCTCCTATTCTAAATACAATCACTGTATACGAACTTTCAGAGTTCTAAAGCAGTTGTTTGAAGTAGAGTGAAATTAGCAGTTTTAAGAACATTGTTGCATATCAAAATACGAATTTCTAATTATATCAAACTCTTAGAAAATTTAAAAATATACCTTATTTTTTTTATTGGAGTAT
Source organism: Lagenorhynchus albirostris (assembly GCF_949774975.1). Classification (NCBI taxonomy): domain Eukaryota; kingdom Metazoa; phylum Chordata; class Mammalia; order Artiodactyla; family Delphinidae; genus Lagenorhynchus; species Lagenorhynchus albirostris. Next base: position 33,662,013 of record NC_083102.1, read on the forward strand.
AGTTGATTTACAATGCTGTGTTAGTTTCAGGTATACAGCAGAGTGATTCAGTTATACATATATTCATTCTTTTTCAGACTCTTTACCCATATAGGTTATTACAGAATATTGAGTAGAGTTCCCAGTGCTATACAGTAGGTCCTTGTTGATTATCTATTTTATATATAGTAGTCTGTGTATGTTAATCCCAAGCTCCTAATTTATCCCTCCCCCCTACGTTTCCCCTTTGGTAACCATAAATTTGTTTTTGAAAACCATAAATTTGTTTGTGAGTCTGTTTCTGTTTTGTAAATAAGTTCATTTGTATCATTTAAAAAATATGACTTTTAAAGACTGCAATAAATCTTAAATATAATTTTAAACCTTTTTTGTGTTAATGTTGAATTTTAATGCATTATAAAGCGCTAGCACAGTATCTTACACACAGTAGGCACAGGAAATCTTAAAATGTAATTCAGTTATTTTTCCACAGTGCTTACTATGCTGTTTTTCAAACTTGTTAAATAGGTTGCAATTTGTCTTTTTTGTTAAATTATTTCAATCCATACAATGAGTTGGATTTCTCTACACATTTATTGGACTGGATTTTTGTCTCCTTTGTCATTTGCTATAAATAGGACTTCTGCTTATTTAGAAGATACCTTGTCATGAAAAGGGAAGGAAAATCTGATATGGCACAGTAAAAGAAAGGATAGATTCCACAGAATGATTCCCGGATAAAATACACATTTTAGGATGATACTGTGTAGTTTTATTCTAAAATGTTGCATTTAATCCTTAATTCTGAGAGCATTAGAAATTTGTATTGATAATAAATTTATTTATACCTTCATTTGCATGTGTATATAATATGGAATTTACATTACAATGAACTCTAAATCCAAAAGTTTATGTCTTATAAAGTTAATACACTTTTGGAGACAAGTTGGAAGTTCTAATTTTCTGGATAATAACTGACTGATTCTTAGGAGGGAGATACAGCAGTATCTGTTTGTGCCCCATCTAATAAAGAATGATGCCCTCATTCAATTTTTTTTTCATTTTCCCTGCATTAGAACAAGAAGCATTCCTATTAGAAATTCTGGAGGGCAAATTTCCATTGTTTCTAGCATATGCCACATAATCCTTACAGCATAAACTTTGGTTTGAGATCTGGATCTGCCGCTTTAGTAGCTGTGTGACCTTGGGTGATTTCTTAACCAGCCTGTACAATGGGGTTTATAATATCTAACTCACAGCTTTGTGGTTAAAGATTAAACACAATAATGCAGGAAAAGTACTTATTAGCACGGTGCCTAGCACGTAAATAGTAACTCCTAAGGTTAATGTTTTTCAGTGACTCCAAAGAAGAAAGTCTGAAAAGATTTGATGTAAACATATTTTTTATTTTTATAATATAAATATATTTTTATAGTTTTTTACAATACAAAATGCAGGAAAAATAGTCTCTTCAAATATTGCTGGCTCAAGAATAGTGTCTACTTAATATATTTGAAGAAAAGTTTTTTTCCTCAAAAGATCTGAATACTGGACTTATTAGTCTTTTTTGAGTATATGTAGATATGTTCTAAAATGTATTTCTTTTAGGCTTACTGATGCATATGTAGTATTTAAAATATTTTTCCCTGACGGTTTTATTTTGCACTTAAAGTGATTTAAATAGTATATACAAATGCAACAGTGTTAAAAATATGCATATTTTACACACAATACACACACACAGACACACACACAAATACATACACACTTATTTTACCACTGTTTGTGAACTGGGGAAAGAAGACCAGGAGAAAACATAAATAGTGGTGCTTATCATACAAGTGCAGCATTAGCATGTACAGGTGTGTCAAATTGGGTGACTGTGCTATGGTTGTTAAAGTCACTAGGGTTTTTATTTGATGTCTACACACACACACTCTTATACTTTCACTTATAACACGAACGCATATATATTCCTCTGAGTATCTTCACACATCAGGGATTCTCTTTAAAGTATCAAATATACTTTAAGAGCAAGACCATTTCTATTTCCTAAAACTCAGGCGGGCTAGCATTCATATTTCATGCCTCATCTTAAATGAAGTAAGCAAAACATAAGGCCAAACTAAAACTCATGAGCAATTGGTTATTTAAACATGTAACAATGAAAGGAAAATAAACATACATACAGTTGGCCAGATTGAGTCAGCATGTCAAAGGATATACTTGATATGTAAGAGAATCCACAAAAAGAGAGGTGTACTATTAGAGGTAATACTAATAAAAGCTGAAACATTTTCCTTTCAAATAATAAAAATTACACACCTTAAACTCTGGTGTCAGAGAAGCCAAACCAAAGCAAACCAACACACAACAACACCTTGCGCGAGTCAAAGTATAAATATCAGGAATTTAAAAAAATACTTGAAATAACTTTATCTTCTTTTGCAATATCTACTTTAACTTTGAGGACACAGAAAAATAAGTCTAATATTGGACTTGACAGACATTCATCAAAGAATTCTCTGTGCTTTAGAGTAAATACATTTGAAATAATGCAAACTAAAATAAAGAAAAATGCCTGAGAGATCATCAGGTTAACAGTATAAGGAGTCATAAAATTAAATGAATTAAAAAGAATTCAGATTATTATCATTTATTGCTAAACCTGTTAAAAAGTTATATAATGACGAGTGTACTTTCAATAGTTTTGATACATTCAGAAAACAACGCCTCTAAGTGATTTCAAAATCTATCTTGTTTGTTCATTCTTTTAGAAAAAATGACTGAGGGCTTAGTATAAAAACATACACTCTGCACATAAAAATGTGCAAAACCATGGACATTTAAATTAATACTAATGAGATAACCTACCTGCATTTTTCAGTTCACAACCGCTGCACATATTTTAAACGGCTCAATTAAAGTTTATTCAGACTAGATAATTGATCCAATGTGAAGAGTGATGTCAGAATTAGATATCGTATAACATAGGGTTTAAAATGAAACAGAGGTATTGGAAAACTTAAGAATTATTTTGGAAATATTTTCTTGAGGAAGAGAAAGAACTATGCAAAAGCATCTAAATAAGTAGGAAATATAACACCATATTCTAAATAATATTTTCTCTCAATTATGAAATATAATACATTATAGTTATGTTCTTTCTTTTCCACTTTCGGGTTTAAGAATGATTTATTTACTCTTAATTTCCCTCTGTTAGCATATTTAACTTTTATAGGTTCTTTCTTTATGTGGTTTTCAAACCAAAAGTTGCAGCTTTGCTAAAAACAGATGTATCCTGTCTCTTGCAAACAGAGAACTGAACCAGACTATGGATTCATTGAATGTTGGAACCACAAAGCAAATATAGACAGGAGAGAGATGATATGTATGGATGTATAAAACATATTATATACATATATAAATATGTCAGCAATGAAGTAACTGTACAAATTATAGTTTGGTTCACACAAGCAAATTGCATTTTATATATAAAATCTTGAGATTTTTCCTATATTGTAAATATATAGTATATTTACAGAACATGATAGGAATATAAATGTGTGAATTTTGTATTCATAATATCTGAAATATAGCAAAAGGGCTAAAGAAATAGTTTTCAAATATGGAAAAAGACGTGACTTATTTCTATATAATTATTAAATCTTAATCTAAGTGCAAATGATGGAAAAGATAAACCTGGGTGTATGTATGATTGGTATGAAGTTAATTATGAGTTGAATATTTCTTCTGTGATAGCATATACATTTTGCTACTCTTAAAGAGGAAGTAAAGAGAATTCACAACAATCCTTTTTATTTAAGGATTCAGCAATCTATTTTACTTAGCTGCCAAAAGCTGAATGCCTCTTTGGTTTTCCTGGACTGGATCCCACTATTCTTTCCTCACCATCTTTCATTTTGATCCACTAAGGCTTACTGGTGGTTAGACAGTACTCCCTTGGATGTGCCCCTCACTGCCACCGCAGAGGCCAGCCACTGCCAGTTGTCTGCCTACGTGTCATTGAATAAGACTTGTGAGCCATGTCTCTCTCCACGCCCCTTGCTTTCTCTCTGGCTGTACATCAGGTTTCTGAGCTTGCTGGTGCAGGGGTTACTAATTCACAGAACTGAGTGAAATTCCTTTGTCGACCTCAGATGCCTTAGCAACTACAGAGAGGAGTCTACAATATTTTTCATATTGCTCTAAAGAAAAAAAGAATTAAATAGGAAAAGAATATAAGAATATCTACTGAAAAAAATGCACAAATCAGAGAGGGTGTGCATAGGCACTTACAACAATGTGTTAAATTTTACTCTTGTAACAATGATTTTCGAAGCATTGCTAAACATGCACTAATATCACTTAGGAGATTTTTGCATACTTAATAATTACTAACTAAACTATTAAGACACAATGCATTTTTCTCTCATAAGTTCTAATTTCCAAAGAAAACTCCAAGGCAGATATGACACCCTTTCTAAATTATATTTTTAAAATTCTAATATATGAGATAGCTACAATAAAAACACTTTTTATCTAGTGCTCAGAGCATTTCTAGATCAAATGTGCACAAGGTTAACAATTATCGTAGCATAAGTTAAAGAGAAACCTTTATTTAAAAAGTAGATTTCTTGGTCATTTTTAGATGTAAAGTAGGAAAAGCATGTATTTCAGTGCACCTCATTTCTAGAGGATTATTGTAACACCATCTTTGTCACTGTGCTTTGCAGCAAACATAGTCTACATTTAATCTACACCAAAATTAATTTTATCATCTATGTATTCAGAGCATTTATTGCCACACAAAATTTAATTTTTATAGAAGGCATGAAAGGTATATTTCATTATATATATATATGTGTATATATATATGAATATATACCTATATGTACACACATGTAGTTCATTATTCTTGACTGTGAGGGCTTATGACTATTGACGTTGTCAATTTTTATCTCATTACTCATCGCTGCTTACTGTAGGTGCTAATAGTATATTTCCATGGAGTTTGTGTGTGCTGTAATGTAAATTCTGACATTGCTAGTGTCAGTCACTAATCTACCTCATTCAGTTCATGTCAAGATGATACATCACAATGCTCAACAACTGTCATCTCAGCTTTAAATAGATCTACATTTTCTCAACTTTACAATTAATTTTTTTGTTTAGAATCTAGTTACTGTTTTAACAATATGAGCAACTAACTCATTCTAATGTATTCAGAGCAACTGCTGATTTTAAAATATTCCCTTTGAAAATTAAGCAAAAAGAATAATAGTTCTAAATGAATAATAAAACAATTTATTATAGAAAGAAAATTGATCAAAACTTGCTTTTTGAAAAATTTAAGAGTTGTACTTTTATAGACTTTTATATTTTACTTTAAGTGCATTTTAAAAGGATACTTTTACAACGTTTAAAAATATGTAAGTTAATTAGGGTGGACCTATTTCAAATTGAACCTTCCCAGAGTTATATAGCTGGAATATTTGGACATATCTTGACTTTTTGCAGTGCATGTATCCTTTCACTAGTTTTCCTTCTATTTCTCTTTCTTTGCAGTCTCTTCCCATTTACGTTGTTAATATGTTTTTTTTATTTTTCATTCTTTTTTCTGTAGTTTTCCTTATGCATTTCTTATGCTCTTTTTCTTTACTCTCCTGAGTTATCTGTTCAATTGGCCTTATAATTAAAATATTTTAATTAATTTAATTAAGTCATTTCCCTCTTTTTCTCCTTTAACCTACAAAAGTTTTGAAATGCATGTCAGGACTTTTTCTCTTTCCCTTTCACTTCTCTTGATATAGTCATTTCTGTGTCATTTTCTAAATTTCATTCTTCTAATCTATACTTCCATAGTGTTCTTTTTATTCCTGTTGTTCCAAACACGTTTTAATTTTCTCCTGGATTTCCCCAAACATTCTCAATGACTAGGGGAATTCTAGTTTCAAAAAATATATATATATATCCTGAATATTTGTGTTGGGAATTCCCTGAAATTAAAAGAAAAACTTAAAAAAAATTGAATGGCAAAATAACTGAATTGCTTCGATAACCATGCTTATTATAATAATATTTCATGATTTAAAAGTAATAAAATATTTTGAATATGATAAAGTATTTTGAAAACAATTGCTAAAATCAGCTAAGTTATTCACAAAAAAAAGATAATTGAGTTTTTATGTATGTAGTACCAGCTAAGCTATGTATAAAAGAACCTGCTTGAAGATTTTGAGGTTGCCAGGGCAATATGAGGGCAATTTCTAAGCCAGCCCGCCAGAGAGGAAGAGTACTCTAATCTTTGCAGCTCTAAAGGATAACTACAGTGAGTAAACTGATAATATACTCCATTTCCACATCCATGCTTTGTACAGCTCTAATGTGCAAATGTCTTCTTCACTTCTCTTTCTGTCTCCAGGTTTTTCTCACAGCAGTCTACCCAATACCACCACCAGACACATCTTCCCAATGTGTAACTTGAGTTATACCAGTCATATACTCCTAAAACAGTTGCCTCCATGCCTGTCAAATAAAGTTCATTTTTAAAAGATGTTCTATAATCTGGCTTCCATCTACTTTTCTATCCAATCTGTCTTTTTGACCTAATACACCAGTGAAGTGGGGAACATATTCTTATAACCCCAGCAAAATTAGACTTTCAGCTCTGCCATTGTTTGCACTATCTCCTCTAAATGCTCTTCTCTCAACTTGGATGTGTCTGAATTCTGTTCATTAAAAATCAGCTTTTTTAAAACTTCCTGGATTCCAACTAACTGGACGTACTGTTTTCTTCCTCTAAACTTTAATAACACATTTATTGTATTATGTATTCTGTTTGTGTGTGTGTTTGTACTTTTAATTTCCACTATCAGACTCTAGGTGACACTATTAGTTCCTTAAGTGAAAAGAACCTCCTGCCTGGTTCATCTCAATATCCTCCACTATTTTTACCATGTACTTTATATTAGATAACATTCATGTGTATTTGATAAATGATTGAATAAAGTCTTTAAAATTATTATAGTAATAGGAATTATATGAAAGAATATAAAATATTTTGTTAAAAAATACCTCCAATTTAGAGGTATTTTTTGCCCAAAGTACCTCCAAACCTTTCTTTATGAATGTGTCTTAAAGAACAGTAGCAGACCTGCATTTGTAGGGGACATCTCATAACCTGATTAGGGCTGCTCCCTGGCAGGAGAATAAACTATTGAGAAACAAAACTCTATGAACGAATCTTCCTGTGGAAATGAGTTACCTAATTATTGAATCTTATAAGGTTCCCCCACACCCAATACCTGTCTACTTCTTTCCTGGAGTCAGCTTATCAAGGCTACAGTTTCTCATACCTTGGCAATAGACTAGACCCCTTGTCCCCCGTCGCTGATCTTTCTTAAGCAATGTGGTAAGAGAACAAAGCTGAACCTCTTTTACTTTCCCCTGAAGACTTTCAATCCAGGCTCTGATTTCTGACATTGGTCCTTCTGTTGGTACAAAGTCTAGTTTCTTTCTGGAAGTAAAGGAATCATGTGAGAGGGGTTTGAGAGAGAATAAACAGAATTCCCTCCATTTTTTTCCCCAAGCCACGGTCAGATATAAAAGGAGACTCCAGGAGGTGATTAGATAATTATTGCCGCTTCATAATATAAATGATCAGGTCCTCTGGGACCTACACTCTGGCATTTCTAACATTGGCTCATCATCTTGATTCTTAATTCCTGTGTGTTTATCTGCCACCTCTTTTCTGCTTTTGTGTAACCTTTGGTTCATTGAACCTGAACCTGCTTATCTGATGAGGTTGTGACTGTTCAAGCTGGTGCAAAAATCGGTCCTGATAGTGTTCTCCATATTTGTAATCAGACCTGTTGCTCCATGAGGAGCACAAAGGTTATCAGATTGCAGCACCCCCTGCCTTCATGAACTCTACATGGTTCCCTCCTTATTTTTCCTTCTCACAAAGAGAACTTCCTTTCTTCTTTGAGTAGAGCCAGCCTGGTGGCATGTTTTCATGTTTAACACATTTATGAAAATATGTTTTAAGCATAGCAGAAATCACATTTTAACTACAGTAAGTCAATAAAGGCCAAATAATGTAGAACAGAATTATATCAACTTCAACTTACTTTGAAGATAAAAAGTAATTAGAACTTTTCCTGTTCATCTAGATTGTTAGCAAGTATTGCTCTAATGGCTTTATTTGATGGCTTTCTCTATGTGTATCATTTTCTTTTTGTTTCAAAGCACAATGAAGGTACTGTGTCTTCTTTCTTTTGCCACCTCTTCTGGGAGGAACACTTAGGAGTCCAACACTGTGTCTGCTATCTCCTGCATAGCCCATCTCCTTTCTTTGTCATGATATAATACAACCATTACCAAAAAAAATGTATATATATAACAGTTACTCCTGTCTTCATTTTATGGATTTGAAACGTGACACATGGGACTGAAGGCCATTCATTGAATCAGTTAAACAGCTTTGAAAAAAGCTTCTGAGACTGAGACACAGAAAATAGCATAACCTTATTTCAATTGCCATTTTATGTACATAGGGAAAGTGACATTCAAATTGGCACTTTTGTTTCACCGATTCAAATGTGCTAGGTTATAATCATGGGAGTAACTACTACATGGTTCTTTTTCCTTTCTTTTTTTTTTTGTTTTTTTGGACAAAAATTACAGGAAAAAAAAAGTCTTACTGTTAAGGAGAGCTTATAAGTAAGAAAATGAATTTTTAAAAAAGAATCGTCAATAAATACTTTTTAAAAATTAGAGACAATGGAATTTATGGGGTGGATATTTGCATATCAGTGTAAACTAAATATTAATTTTCTTTTAAAATACCCTTTGGTAGTAGTTGATAGTTACCACAATCTATTTTCCCATGACCTCTTAAAGAGGGGGTCATAACAGTTTTGAAATACTCATTCTTAAATGTTTAATTTAACACTGAGTGCCGTATGATTGATAAATGTTATCCTGACCACTTCTGGACATCAGGCATTTAAGGAACCTACAGAGTGGCATATTGACTGGTTCTTCAAATATGGAACCTGACATTGGCTTTGCTAAAGAATTTCCAATTTTTGGCTGCAATAGCAAAATAGATATTTTGTTTCTCTCTTAGACTAATATAAAGCATTTCTATGATATTGAGTACTTAATGCAATTTTTCCCACTGGTTACATTTGAGACATAGGTCAAGTGATTGTTGATATAGTTGATATTAAAAGTATATATATGTATATATACACCATTAGAGCATACCTCTAATGCTACGTTCCAAGTCATTAAGATCAATGATAAGGGATGACTAGGATGCCTATTATCAAGGATTCAGTGTTGTCCATGAATTTGTGTGGACATATGTTTGCTTCAAATTATAATGAACTTTGTATAAGAATTTAAGTGTAGCGCTAAGACAGCATAGGTAATTCAAGGCAAAAATCTAGTTATGGCTGAAATATTAATATAATCATGGAAAAAAGATGTGGATATGGATCTGTACTTAAGTTACCCTGGTAACTGTCATTGTGCCTCGTTCTTTCTTCATTTGTATTCACAACTATAGTTAGCCACCATGCCCATAGGTAAATGTACTGAAGGATACTTTAAAATAAACATTTTGATTCATCTATGTCTTGTACTTAGTAAATAGCACCAGATAAATTTTGAAGGTGACTTTTACATTTTGTGAAATCCAGGACAAGAGGAAGAAATCTGGGGAAATTGGTAAAAAAAAAAATTTAAAAATAAATAAATAAAATAAAACCCCAAAACCCACTTCAAGTATATTATAATTTGCAAAAGTGTCCTTTGTTAAAGTGTCTAACCTCTTCTGGCTTTGAGAGGCTTCTCACAAGTTGAATGTTTATGCATAGTTTTAATTATTTACTATTTTTTTTTTGTATACTCCCAAGTTAAACAAAATCCATGAGACTCGAAAATACAGTCTATGCTGAGTGAAGTGTTCTAATAACAACGTTAGGGTTTCATTGTACAACAGACTCAGGGAAAGGTTTCACAGGCAACTCTAACAAGACTGCAGAGCGAAGACATACGTTTATCCTTTATTTAGGATGACAAAAACTTAAACATATCTTTCAGTTCTGTATTTTTCTCACACAGATAGACTGTATATCAGTAATCTGGACACCAGGTTATTTAAAGCTATTATTTAGTACCATAATAAGTAGTAATTTAAATGCAAGGTAAAATCACCACATTGTCTTGTTTACTCCTGATGTTAATTTTAAGCTGACGTTCAGTGCTCCCCAAAAAGGCAGCCTATGATTTGTTATCATTAAACTGTCAACTCTGCCTTGAGTTGGAAATAGATTCATACTACACTTCTTACAGCATATCACTTTATTTTCTATCAGTCAAAAAAAAAAATCTAGAGTTGTTTTAATTGTGTCTGTGCTATTTTTCTATTAACCGTTTCATGCATTTTTCCTGGCCTTTTAATTGCAGTTTAATAGTGGTCATTAACACATTAAGGGGTGTTAGAAGAACATTTGAAGTCCTCTTGACTTCTACCAAAGTTGACACTTCAATGCTAGAGTAATTTCAGCTATTCATCTATTTAATAGTGACCTATGCAAATGTGGAACCATGTCATTTTACAAATTGACTGTAATAATTAACTAGAAAGGCAGAGTAAAATGAAACAGGTTATAATTAGAATATAACTGCTACAGTATTACGTCAGCTAGAATAAAATAATCTCAAATGATTAAATTGGTTTCAATTATTAAGAATCAGTTTAATGTACCCACTGTTCTGATTTTTACATTTCTCTTTTTTGTGTGCATTAGATGTCACCTCATACAATTTATGTATTTTATTCATCTTGGTAAAACAGGCATTACAGAAGTTTAATTAAGTAGTAAAAGACTTCACATTATTCTGCTGAATTCTAAATTAGTTGTAGAAACTAGCATGCTACATACGACTCATGATCATTTCAATTAGCCGTATCTATTAAGCCACCCAATATTCCCTTTACACAGTAAATATATGTAACATGTAACTAGCCATCAGAATATATAGTTTAATCACATAATTATCACAACTTTCCCAACTAGTTCTTGGATGCATCATCTTTACATCACTTTTTTGAAAAATCGTAACAGCCATCTTTCCAAAATCCCAAGAATTTCTCACATTCATGACTCCTGTACACTTGGCCGTAGGTCTGGCTTTGTGGGCATATGGCACAGAGTCTCTGCACCCACAGGGGCCCCTCACTTCGTTCAGTGTTCTGCTCTTGCTATATTGAAATTCTTAAGATTTTTGAACAAGGAGTGTTGCATTTTCCTTTCATTTTGAGGCCTACAAATTATATAGCTGGTCCCGCTTGAAAGATCTCGTAAGGAAACATAATAACTTGTTCACCTTTGGCCAGATATTCAACATTTTACTCGTCATTTTTCTTATTATTAGGGATTGACTCTTCCTAACATGTGACTTCAGGAAATTTTGTCATGGAGGCAATGTGGATAAGGAGGACATCTATTTAGCCAGTTAAATTAGCCAGCAACCTTGGTAATCAGTAGAGCCCAAATAATCACAGCCAGATCATTTCCTGGTATGTGGACTGTGTTTTAATTAGCACCTTCATATCCCAGTGTATATATTGGTTTTAGTTACTAACTTCTTCCTAAAACAAAGAAGCTATATAACAATGGTGTTACAGTGAAAGGTATTTGGAATATGTTCAAGTTTAGAGCATATGACTTCCAGTGATACTGTTCCAAAAATGTTTCCAGCCAGTACATATCTCCAAATTCTGGAAAATCCTTTATCCTCTAATAATCTAAGATGATGCCTGAATAGTTTAAAATTCACTTTTTAATAAAGATGAACTTTGGTATTCTCAGCCTATAGTTATTTTTGTCTCAAAGTCTGGATTTTTATGCAGAAAATGCCTTATTCTATGAAGGTATGTTGTTGATATTATGTTTCTTCTATTATATCCTCTTTTATTCTAATTGATCCTGACAGTTTTAGCACTTTGGTTGGTAGTTCAAGAAGTGCAGTCAAGAAAGTTCATGTACTATGGTCAATTAAGGTACTAGTTAAAAATGCAAATCCCTACTGAATCAAAAGTTTAAGTCATTGATTCTTCCACTTTTTAATATGCGACTTGTTCTGTTACTTTAGGACTTTCTTAGGAGCATATAATAATGATCTTGCAGTGTACTGCTACATAACATGGTGGGCTATTTAGCATACACATACGGCTTCTGTGCCTTGAGGAAATCTCTTCAAAACTCGAAGACAGAGATTGCTCAGAATAAAGATAAAGTCTTCCTTCCTCCTGTAGTTCAGTATTACTGAAATCTATTCCATCCTGGAATTCTGAGGATATTTCCAATGGTTAGAATTTATAGTATGGAGAATTGTAAAGAAGCCATTGTCCTACCCAGAAAATGGTAATCTGATATCTATATATATACTATGAAACAGTTTTAAGAACTAAGGAGCTGACTAAACAATCCAGAGATTGGATGAAAATTAGCATATCCCTTTCAAGAAGGCTTTTTCTTTCTTAAGTTCATCCCCAAAGATTTTAATCTTGATTTCCATGAAGTTATGAATCTGAGGATAACATCAAACACACCCCCAAATCAAACTGATTCACTGAGGTACTTTCCTAAAAGCTTAGGTCCTATCATCAAGTAAATGGACTTTTCTTCACAGGACTTAGAGACCAAAATATTTTCTGCCATCTGCACTGTTGTAGTTCTTTCAAATACATCAGTTCAACAATTTTTAACAACAGTAACTCATCCTGACCTTTTAATAATCAAAAATAATGTATCCAACTAGTTTTCTGATTGATTTGACTCTTTATCAGTTTAAGCTGAATATTGAGTCAGAGATGCAGTATATTCAGGGCACCATGAGGTCAACTGGGTGAAAAGAGAAAATACTTATTCTAAAGAGAATAGCAATAATTTTTTAAAAAAACCATTTAGGATTTGAAAGAATGCCTTGAGCTTGAAAATCACTTCTATTTTTTTCCAAATGGAATTAAAGTTCTTTATTATAATGTAATTGTAATTAATATTGTGCAGTTGTAATAATATAATTATTATTAATTACATTTTCCAAATGTAATTAAAATCCATTGCTTGGAACAAAGGCAATCACTGGATTACAATTATCTGTATTTCTAAAGGAAACAATTAATATGGCAGGTTTCAGTTACATAGTACAATTAACCAGATACTGTATGTCTTATAACTATTAATTCACATACCTGGAATAATAGTAAACACAAGTAATATATGCACATTTTATTTTAGAAGGCAATTTTTAAAGATCTGTCTTTAATACATTTTTAATTTAGTTGGTGATTTAAAAAAATACCATTCATTTAGATTTGTTTCTATATTTATATGTGACATCTTGAGTGACACATATTTAACTTTCCAGAATCATATATATCATAATATATCACAAACAGCATCATTAACATTTCAAATGGGGGTTACTTCTGTATTCATGAGTTAGAATTTAATAGTAGATTAAATATAATTGCAAGTGCATTCTCATAATAGAGCTACAGAGTTGTCAATTAAATGTTATTAATGGGAGGTTAAATTTTCTATGAGTTCAGAGACAATGTCAAATTTCAAATTCCAAGGTTTACACTAATATCACCCACACAATTTGTTCTACTTTTTAAAAACCTCAGTTTATACAGTGATAAAATGGACTGAAAACAGTCTCATTTCTTTCAAAATGGGTGCGAAGATTAAAGACTGTCTTCAAGATAAATAACAGAATAAAATATTGTAACTTCTAATTGCTGATAGGAGAATACTTAGTTTTTATTTACATAAACTCTGTTGTAACTGATTTGGCCAAAAAATGGGAAATAAGACAAACTAAGGAATAGGCAGTCTTTTTATACACTCTCTAGTTTTCATTGTCCCCACTGCCTATCAATGATTCTCTATTTAAGATGTTAGCTCTTAATGAAGGTATTATTATAGAAAAGATACATGGATGGAGAGCCAAAAAAAATTTAATTTCAGATTTTTTTCGTTAAAATTCCAATTTCCCATTAAGAACTAAAGAAAAAAGTACCTTAATAAACAAATCTAACATGATGAAAGGTTCAGTCTTGGCCTAATGTATTCAGAGAAATAGTAAAATAACCAAAAATCTAAAAATATTTAAAATCTTTGCTCAGTCTCTCCAAATGGCAACAGGAAAAGTAAATTCTTGACCTCCTCTCAGAAACCTTTCTATCTCAAAGTTCTGACTAGATGACCACCCAGCTCACTGCAGCCTCACTCACTTTATTAGGCAGATAATAGATCAATTTCATCTTTATGTGCCACGCCCCACCCCCTTTAGGGTAGTCCCCCTGCACAAGTTCTCCACAACAAAAGAAATCTAGAGAACTCACCCAGCAAAAGGGAATCCTTATACTTTAGAACCTTTTCTTAAGGGTCGGGGGACAGGGGAGGGTTGATTATGGGTAATATATAAATAAGATTATCTGCATAACGACTTTCCTCCTGGTTGATAAATCTTTAGCTCCACAAACAGCACTCCTGATGTTTATTGGTCTTTCAGTTGTTTCTTGTATTTATAGTTTCTACCATCTTTCCCTCCATTGATGCTGCATAAGTGAACTTGCCTGCTGCCCTGCTAGCCCTCCTAGCAAAACCTGGCTCTGGAATGCAGACAAGCTCCACCATCTCTTCCCTGGTAACAGGCTGGGGATATGTTCACTAGGCAAGTACCCTCACAGCCACTGACTGCAGCCGAAGCAAAAGTGGCACTGTTACAAACTACCAAATATTTGGGTACTTACCAATTACCAAATATCTGTGTAATCTTGCTGGAGTCACTAAATTTGCACCTTCTTTCCTGGAGGGTGCAAAATACCAAAGGGTGAGTGGCTGAACAATAACCACAATCTTCCTGTTACTGGCCAACAACACAGAGCAAATCGGGCTCTAATCTGAGCCTGACTCTGGTTGGGGTGCTGTTCTCTGGAAGGAAATAAGCCATTTATTGCTATTCACCAGGACCTTGTCTATGGGAATTTCAGCTTCGTGAGGCAAAAATATACCTGCTGCAGTTCTTGTCTAAGTTTTCTTATTTTATCTTTTACCGACACGACAGCTTCTTACTTTCCTCATGCTGAAGGAGTGTCACCAACAGCAAGGACTCAGGAATTCTTTCTGGTGGTGAGGGAGTCTGTGATTCTTCAGATAAGTCCCTCAGAAATATGATCCAGAGAAAAAGGACAGTTTATTCCTCGGCAGCTAATAGTAGCTAGAGTGTCAGCATTTCCACAGGATGATGGAAAGAGGGTTAGAGGATTCTGCACATGCAGTTGGGAGCCTTACAAGAGAGGAATTCTGAGCCAGAACACCCAAATCTTTTATGATGGGAAGTACCATTCCTGACTTCGCCCCAGAGGGATGGAGACATTATTTTTATAGTAATGAACAGTAAACAGTCCTGCCCTTTGCTCCAGAGGGAGATGCTCTATCAGTCTTCCAAGGTTGTTCATTTTACAGACAGTCTTGAAAAGGTAGTCTGTAGTAACTATAGTCAGTGCTTCTATTCACAAGACATGCCAAAACACAAGAGACGTGTGGAGGATATTCTCACAACCCTGTTATTTTTCTTCTTTGATACAGAAATATTTGTCCTACCTCCCCCCATTTTTCCTTCACACTGCTGCGTTTTTCTCAGCACTTACTTTTTGGAATGATGATGACTTTTTTAAAGCAGGAACAAAAATTATTATATGTAATTTCCCATAAAAATAGAATATTACAACTACAAAATACATATGTATGTATATGACATTGTATAGTATGTATATAGTATTATGTGCATACTAAACACAAAACGAACAGCAAACATTGCCTCATTTTTTACATGATGTAAAAATAATTTATTCAGTGTGGATTCATGTAGCAAGTCTCATGTAAAGACATTCTATAACTAAGAAAGTGAAATTAAAACACTCCTCACAAAAACATTGGAAGTGTTATAATGGTATTTTTTCTGATAATTATTGTGGACAAAAATGAGAAGAAATAAGAATAAACCTAGTTCTTATGGTTATGCATTTTCAACTCAAGAAGTTTATCATGAAATTTTTTATTAAAACATATACATATATGTAGCTATGGTTAATTTTAAAAATGATATAGAAGCAGGCTTATAATAATGTCATGTATCTCCTGTGATATAGTTATGACATTATGCTCCATTATGAAATGATTACAGAAGAAAGATAGAAATGACGGAAGAGAATATAATGGCATCTGAAAGGCCAAGAATGCTGCTGTCAGAGATGAAACTGAAAAACAGATCTTTTTCAAAGGGCCTTTTGCTCAGGTGTAATCTGATACAATGTGTATAAAAGGATGTAGCCATATCTAGAAAGCTGAACAGCAAAGACTGGTGGATTTGATTTCGGTGCCCTGAATCCCTGCTATTTATTTTCCTTCCAAAATCATGTTAATCTATTTAATTACCCATGTAATTAAAAGAATCACAATGTGCCAGAATGAAATGCAGTTTTAAGTGATTAAATAAAATAATTTATATTGTCAAATTTTATAAACAAAACAAAATAATAAAAAAAGAGATATTGTATTGCTAGTATTCAATTAAGTGGAAATTTTAGTAGCAAACAACTCAGGTTTTCTGAGTGTTTTTTCTGAAAAAATAAAAGTTCTTGCCTGCTTGTTTTGATCAGCTATGTCTAAATAAGGGCAGTGACATGTTTTGGTCAAAACTATTTTGGGTACATACCATCACAACCATAAAAACGTTCACAGATTTGAATGAATATTCTTCTGGTTTGGTCATTCTGCCCTGAAGAAAGGGCACAGAGAATACTTTAAGTATTTAACAGGAAGAACATACTTACATTTCAAAATATAATGACAAATATTTGTTGACTGTTTATTATGCTTTTTCGTTATGAGTACAATAGAATTTGAATAATGCTCTTATATCTCTTCATCAGTTCTAGACACCAGCTAATGTGGAAGCCAAAGGAAAATACAGGGCCACAGAGGGACAATGAAAAGTACTGGCCTGAGTAAATTAATACTGTCACCCCAAAGAAGTTTCTTTGTGCCCTTTAGCAGTCAATAACCTTCCTCAAACCCCTAGCCCCGGGCAACCATTGATCTGTTTTCAGTCACTATAGATTATTTTGCTTGTTCTAGAATTTCATGTAAGTGAAATCATGTTGTATGCATTCTTTTGTATCTGGCTTCTTTTGCTCAGCGTGATTTTTTTAGATTCCTCCAACTTGATGGGTTAACCAGTAGTCTTTTTTTTTTTTAAATCACTGAGTAGTATTCCATTGTATAAATTGTGTGAATATGCCAAAACGTACTTATCTGTCCATCCACCTTATGACGGAATTTGGGTGGTTTCCAGTGTGCTGCAATTTTGAATAAATGTACTGTGAATACTTACGTGTATATATTTTTTGTGGACTTATGTTTTAGGTTCTTTACGGTAAATATCTATGAATGGAATTGCTGAATTATGTGGTACTCATATATTTAACTTTGTAAGAAAGTGTCAAAGAGTTTTCCAAAGTGGTTATGTTATTTTATACTGGCATAAGCTATGTATGGAAGTTCTCATTGCTCTCCATCCTTGCCGATACTTGAGATTGTCAGTTTGTTTTAATTTATGAGTGTGCGGGGTATCTCAGCGTGGTTTAATTTGCATTTCTCAGATGACTAATGATGATGAGCAACTTTTCAAGTGGCTTATTGGCCATTGATATCCTTTCTTTTGTGAAGCATCTGTTCAAACATTTTGTCTATTTTTAATTTAATTGGGATTTTTGTCTTTTTATTATTGGGTTGTAACAGATTTTTTAAAAAAAAATATTCTGGATACAAACTTTTTGTCAGGTATGTTTATTAGAAATATACTGTCCCAGTCTGTAGCTTGCCTTTCATTTTCGTAAGTTTCATATGAAGAGCAGATATTTTTAAATTTTGTGAATTCCAGTTTATTAATTTTGTTATGGTTAGTTCTTTTTATGCCCTACATAAGATTTCTTTGTCTATCCAAATATCAGAAGATTTTTTTCATATTTATCCTAGAGTCTAATAGTTTTAGCTTTTGTAATTAGGTCTCTAATTTTTATGAAATGAATGTTTTATTTAGTATAAGGGTTGAGATAGTTATATTTCTATATAGATATCCATTTGCTTTTTCAAAATTTGTTAAAAATACTCATTGAATGAATTTGGCAACTTTTTCAACCATCAATTTCCCAGATAGGTGAGCCACTGGTTCTAAACTATCTACTGTTTCGAATTGAACGACATGTTTATCCTTACCATTAACACACTGTTTCAATTACAGTAGCTCTACTTTAAAAACAGCTCTTTGCTATTTAAAATTCTTTACTTTTCCTAATAAAGTTGAAATCAGCTTGTCAAATACTACAAAAAAGCATACCGAGAGATTATGGTTAGAATTGCACTGAATTTATAGTACAATTTAGAGAGAACTACCATTCTAATTTATTGAGTTTTCCAATTCATAAACGTGATATGAGTATCTATTTATTAAGGTCTTTATCTCAATAATCTTTTGTAACTATAAATATACAGGTCTTGTAAATATTTTTAAAATTATTAATATATCGTGTTTTTAGTATTATTAAAAATGGTATTTGTGAGATTCATTTTTCTGTTGTTTACTCAGTATATAGAATACAATTGACTTTTACATATGGCTTTTGCATCCCACCAAATAACTGGAAAGCCTTGATAAATTTGCTTTTTAGTTATTGTTGTTTTTCTCCCTAGATTATTTGATTGTTGAAAGTAAATTCCAATATAATCAATGAATAAAAACATTTTTGCATCTTCTTTCAGATATTTATGCCTTGTGTCTTTTTCGCACCTTAATTCACTGGCAGGCATTCCTCGTACCAAGTTGAGGTAAGAGCAGTCCTCTTTACTTTGTTCTTTATCTTAAGGAGAACATATTATGTGTTTTACAATTAATTGTGACAGTAGCTGTAGGTTTTCATTAGATACTCTATCAGTTTTGAAGAGTTACTTTCTATTGCTAGTAATTTTTTAATCGATGGATATTAAATATTATCAAATGCATTTTCTGCAACAATTTTGACTATGGCTTTTCTCCTTCGTTCTGTTAGTATGGTGAATTTCATTGTTAATATGTGAATTTCATTTGCATACTTGGAAAACCCCATTTGGTCATGATGCATATTTCTTTCACCATAATGCTGGATTAAGTTGGCTAATATTTTGTTAAGAATTTTGGCATCTATGTTTATAGGGACTATAGGTCTTTAATTTTTCCTTCTTTGCTTTGTTTTGTTTTATTTTTGGTCTGATTTTTCTATCAGGGAGATAGGGTAAAATGTCTAACACAATATACCAGCAAACCCTTCTGTGCATGCGGTTTTCTGAGTGACATTTTAAATTGTGAATTCAATCTATTTAGTAAATATAAACTATTCTGGTTTTTTAATGCTTCTTATTTCTGTTTGTGTCTTAGGAAGAATTTGCCCTTTTGGTTATAATTTGCCAAATTTCTTGGTGTAAAGTTGTTTATGATATTACTTGTTATCCTTATACATTGTGTAGTATCTGTAGTGATATCTTCTATTATATTTCTCATATAAATCATTGTGTTTTTTTTCTTAATGTGTCTAACAATATGTATATAAATATTATGGACTGTTTTAAAAATCCAGCTTAGTTTAGTTGATGTTGTTTCCCTGTTTTTTACCTCCTTAGTTTCCACTCATTTTTATTTCTTCTTCCTTGTATTTACCTTGTGTTTAATTTACTCTTTTTCCCCCTAGCTTCTTAATATGGATACTTACCATCTTTTGATTTTTAACATCTAAATTTCCTCTGGAATATTTAGAGATATGTTATTTAATTTGGTAAAATTTGGGGATTTTTCAGAAATATTTTTATAACCTAATATCAGAATTGACATCATGCCTGTCCTGTTTGTGGTTACATATTCCATCTCTAGTACAGTGTTAGAATGGACTATAAAAGGATGTGAATTTCAGAAAGTAGAAGTCACTGGGGACTATCTTTGAGGATGGCTACCACAGGTGCATACATATTCCACACTATATCTTCAGGATGAATTGACCTTTTTCATTATATAAGATCTCTCTTTATGTCTGAAAATATTTCTTGTTCTGAATTGCACTTTATCTTATATTAACATAGATACTCTATAGCTTTTTTATGATTGGTGTTTTCATGTTATATGTTTTATGTACTTTGTTCAAAATATCTGTGTCTTTGTATTTAAACTGAGTTTCTTATGGACATTATAAAATTGGGTCTTGATTTTTAATTCAGTTTGTTTAGACCATTTACAATTATTGTAATTACCAATATGATTGAAGTTAATGCTACAATGTTGTTATTTGTTTTCTGTAGTTCCTACTGTTCTTTGTTCATTTTTATCCCTTCTTGCCTTCTAATTGATTGACTAATTTTAGTGTTCAGTTTTATCTCCATTATTGTCATTTACGTAGACTGTATCTTCATATATACTATACCACTTAACATACAATGTAGAAATCTTTCTATTTCCCCCTCTTTTCTTTTGTGCTGTTGCTGTCATATGTTTTATTTCTCTGTATGTTATTAATCTCAAACACATTGATGTTGTTTTTTTTGCTATAAACAGTCAATTATCTTTTAAGGTACTTTAAAATGAGAGAAAAAAATATCTTTTTTTTTTTTTCCAGTGTATTTACCATTTCTGGCAGCCTTCATTTCCTTAGTGTGAATCCAAATTTCCATTTAGGTCATTTATAGATTCAAGTGTCCATTTGGATCATATTTCTTCAGTCTAAAGAACTTCCTTTATCTTTCTTGGTAGTGCATGCCCTTGTCTACTAGTTCCGTCATCTATGTGGATTCTAGGTCTTTTTAAAAAAATGGTTTTTATCTTTAATATTGGTCATATTTTCTTGCTCCTTCACATATCTAGTAATTTTTTATTGGATGCTAGACATTATAATTATTATATTGTTGAGTTCCTGAATTTTTTGTTTTCTTTAAAGAGTGTTGAACATTATTTTGAAAAATAGTTAAGTTGTCTTGTTGATCAGCTTGATTATTAGGTTTATTTTTAAGTTTCTTGTGGCAGCTATAGTGTAGTTTTTAACTCTACTCTAGTGCTAGTTTGGCCTTGCCCATCTGAGGTATCTACCAAAATCCTGCATGTTCATTGAAGTCTTTCCACTCCAGCTACTTAAAACTTAAGCATATCCCAGCCCTGTGTGAGCTCTTAGAATTTTTTAGTTCACAATTCCCCATAGTAGTTCTTTTTCTAATACTTCTTTGCTGAGCCTCAAGTCATCTCACAGTAACATATGTGCACCTTAGAATTCAGGAAAAAAAAAAAAAGAACTTCTAGGGAACTTTATGGAAACATTTATTTGCATATCTCCCTCCTTCCTAATATTGTGCCCTACAAATTCCAGCCAATCCAGCTTGGCTGAACTTTGAACTTTATCTCTTTAACTTTGCAAGGGTGCTATGATTCGGTTGGGTTCCCCTTCCAAATTATGCCTTTAAACAGAAAGTCAGGGAAATTATAGAAGGTACCCCATTTTTCTTGTTTCAGTGATCGCAGCCCAGTGGTCTAATATCTGAGAACAACAATTTCATATGTTTTGTTCAGTTTTCTAGTTGTTTACAACAGGAAGTCATGTCTGATCTATGTACTTCCACATGGCCAAAGTAGAAGTTCTTTTTATTTTTAAATTTTGACCAAATTTTAAGTTCAGTGAACCTAAATTATGCAGAATATTAACTGATAATTGTATTTTGCAATATTCATTTTTGGGGAAATCTAAACAACTACAGCTGAAAGGGACTACAGCAGATGGTAGATGAGATGAATTTATTAGCTAATCAGTGTCATAAGCTTCAGTGCTGTCCCCTGCATGGAAGTAACATTAGCCTAGGTAAATATAATTCACTGAATTTTAAAATAGTCTCTTGAGATTTCTATATTATCAACCAACCAAAAAATGGAGATGGAATATTCCATTAACGTTTAAATAAAATTTTTTTTCAGGAAAACCATTAATGGAGTATTTATAATATAGCAACTCCAGTCCTTTACATTATGACAAATTTAATAAAGAAAAGAACCAAAAGAAAGAATGAAGAAAACTAGAAAGAAAGGACATAATGGCCTCTGAATGAGATTACAGAAATAATAAAATATATGATGAATATGGGGCAAAGAAAGGAGGAGCAGAATTTTAAAAAGAAAAAGAAAAGAATTAGGGAACACTTTAACCAAGATATTCAGAAATGAATTACTTAACTACAAAATTCTATCCATTCCATTTGTGAAACATTCACATGGTGTGACTTGAAGCTCCCTGTAGAGAGAGGTGAGAGAAGACAGCAGGTTCGTAGGAAGGAAGGCAGGTCAGACTTAGCAGAAAGAACATGAGTGAAGCATGAAAGTAAGAAAGTGCACGGTAAGTTCTAGGAATGAAAATAAAACCAGTTTGGCTACAATGAGGGGGAGTACTATAACATAAGACTGGAAAAGATAAGATAAATTGGGGCCAGATTATATAGGCCTTTGAATACCAGACTGAGGATTTGCTGTTCTTTTTGGTTAAAAATGGGGAGTCACTGAAGGTTTTTGAGTAGGGGAGTGAACTGACCTTTGGGTCAATTACTCTGGCTGCAATGTGTAAAGTAGATTGGAAGAGGGAGAGAATAAAAGTGAAGAGACACCCTGGGAGGCTATTGAATTAGATCAGGTGACAAGTAATGAGAACCTGAACTATGGGAGTAGCAGTAGGACTGGAAAGAAAAGGATGAATTCAAGATATCTTTCATGGGTCAAATCTATGGGGCATAGTAACTAATGAGATCTGAGGGAACTGTTAAAAAAGATTCTGAGATTTTTTAAGCCTGAGTTACTGAGTAAGTAGGGAAATAAGGAGAGAAAGCAGGTTTGAGTGGTTGTAGGTATATGTGTGGGGGATATTGGTGGTGGTGGTTTTTGTGGTGGGTTGTTTGTGCAGAGGAAGTGATGAGATGGATTTTGATATGCTATCCTTATAAGTAGTGGAGGGTAGCAATTTTCAGAAAAAGAAATAGAATAATTTAATTCTAGTGTTAGAAGGACTGCACTTAGTGTATAGTTGGCACTCAATAAATGTTGACTGAACCAGTCTTTATTAATTTCAATGGACGTTTTTTACTCATTCACTAAACAGATATTTGTTGAACAAATACTATATGCCAGGTACTGGTCTAGATAATGAGAGGTATCATAGTTTTCAATAAAAATGATGTCTCCCTTATGGGTAACTGGGAAAGTCTGCTGGGAAAGAGATGATTAAATGAGTATTTACAATAAACAAGGTAGGTATTGCTTTAGCTAAAGCACCACTTGATATGCAAGAAGATAGCAGGGACCCTTCCAAATGTAAGATGCTCAAGGAATGTTTCTCAAAAGAATATCTGACTCAGCTGAAAGGCTGAGTAGGAATTAGCTAAGTGAAAAGGGGTGGGAGGGAGTCCAGGTAGAGGGAACCTCAATTGCTAAAGGCCAGAGTGATAAAGTTTCCGGTCTTTTGAGGAATTGAAAGAAGTTCATAATGGTTGAGCCATAGAGTATGAATAAAGATAGAGAATTAGGTGTGGGCCAGTTCATAAAAGGGTCTTATCCATACCTTTATAAGGACTTTGTATTAAGAACAGTGAGAACTCACTGAAGGGTTTTAGCAGAGAAACAGCATGACCATATTTGTATGTTCTAAAGATTCATTAACTATACACTTGGAGCAAAAATATTTAATGTGCCCTCAGGAGTTCACATATAAACAAACAGAAGCAATGTAATAAGGTAAGGCCTACAATAATTTAAAATGCTATTTACACTAGCCTATACTCATTATACAAGTGTCAAGTTCTATAGGAACACAGCTAAGAGGACAATTGATATTATGTATAAAAAGGGAAGTGTTAAAGAAGACTTAAGGCCATTTTGAGGTGGGCCTGGAAAGTTAAATAGACCCTTGAAATAAATAGTTTAAGTAAATAGCCAAGTAACTTTTCATTTACAACTTTAAAAATCTCTCATTTGTGTCCAAATACTGCTTTTTCTGTCACCAAGTTCTGTCATGTTGTTCATTTTTCAATTTGTATTTCATGTTGTTTGTTTGAAGTATAAAGGTATTTAAATACATGTGAGAAAAGTTACCTTATCCAGTCACTAACATACTCAAGTCACAACTGTCTTCCAAGTAGTAAAAAAGTATTTCAATATGTTAGCAATTGGTCCACCTTTGTCAGGAAGTATGCATTTTCTAACCATTAGCACCAGAAGTAAACTTGAGTCTGTCTTGTCCATCTGTCCCCTGGGAATTTGGCTCACTTCCCTGCCTTTCCCAGATCCCTTGCGATTAGGCTATTCATGTGACTTGAGCTCAGTGGAATACCTCAATGGATCCTACTTCCAGACTTAGACTGGTAAAGGTCCTGCAAGAATGTTCACATTTTTCAATCTTCACTCATTGGTTTGCTTAATGCAGATGATCCAACAGAGGACTCCATAGAGGCCCCAGGGCATGATGGGGTCACAACATAGAAGGAGCTTGGGTGACTGCGTCACAGCTTGGAAGACAGCTGTCTATCTATAAGCATCACTCAGCCATCATTAGACTACAGAGAAATTATGTTCTTAGATTCAAGCCTCTGAATATTGGGAGTTGTTTGGGAGTTGAAAATTGGGTTCAAGTCACTGAAATTTGGGAGTTACCACAGCTAGTGTTAATTACCTTGACTAATACAGTTCTGTATTATTTCTTCAGTGCTTCTAGGAATTTGAGTGCTGCTCTGGGCCTTCAGTCTCTGATATGAGACTTTACTGCTAGAACTCCCTGAGATTTTCTCCCCTACCAAGGATGTAATATCTACTACTCTTTACATAGTCAATGAGTATAGTATCAGTGCTGATTCTTAGGAACTTTGGCTAAATCTTAGAGTACTCAGACAAGTTTGTAATGCCATTTAGTAATTAGTCTAGCTAATGTTCATTGAACAGACGGTGAATCAAATGATGTATATTTTCTGCCTTGGTGTGCCAGACGTTAGATTATGTGGTTGGTAGTTTTTGCCTTGTTGTTCTTATAGGATAATAATACCAGAGAATAATAAAGGAATTATCTCTTACAGCAAAGTAGGCTTATCTTGACATAAGACACAGCACTACTTTTTGTAGCTACAAACATTATCTGGTGAAAAACGCTTATTAAAGAGATAATGGATTGCTCAGTATTACCTGGTTACAAATAGATGTGGGACCAGAATTAGTATTAGCTGTCATAGATCTTTCTCAAATAACTAGGTATATAAGTATATTGTTAAGAAAACTAAAATTTTAAGTGTACCAGATAATTTTTTTCTAGCCAAAGCTTTTCAGAAAATATCACACTTTGCATTTAGATCCAATAAGAAGACCTAAAAGCCTACCCAGGTCTTCATCATTCTCCCATTCAGCATCATGTATGGTTAACTCATGCAGGCCTGAGTTGGAAACCCTGTTTGATGCCTACTGACTCTTTGATAGACCCTGGGCAATTTACATAACCTCTCTCAGCCTCATGAAATAATAGTACCTTATGCTTCTGCCCTTGCTCCCCTGCAGTTCTTTTTTTCAACACAGCAGCCAGACTGATCCCATTAAGACATTTAAGTCAGATCATTTTATGACTTTGCTCAAAACTCACCAATGGCTTTTCATCTCACTAAGAACAAAAGTCAGTCTTTATAATGGTCTACAAGGCTCTATATGTGATTGGATAAATGTCTGACCTCATTTTCTATTCCTCTCCATGTTCACTCTGTTCTAGCCCACCAGCCTTCTTGCTAGTTTTAAAAATTGCCCAGTGGAAAACAGGGTGTAAAAACATACCTGGTTTCTATCTCCTCGGCAAGATTATTATTTCTGATGATATTCTGAGAGTTTCTATAATCTTCAGAGTAAACTAATAATAATAATGATAATTATTTTATTGCGCTTTTCATGTAACCAACATGATGTCATTCAGTCTTCATGGACACCCACCCTAAGGGGTGGTAATAATACCTAATGGTTTGGGAGTGCAGTCTGGAATCACACTGAGTGGGTTCACATTTTCCTTCCACCAGTTATTGACTGTGACTTTGGGCAAGTTACTTAATCTGTCTGTGTCTTAGTTTCCTCATATGTAAAATGAGATTAAAATAGTACCTATCTAGTAGAGATGTTATTAATATTTGTAAAGTGGCTAGAAGAAGCTTGAGCACATAGCATAAGGGTTTGCTAAATATTTAAATAAAAATGAATTCTTATTTTTTGTGCCTCAGTTATATTATCTGTAAGATGGGGATAACCATATAGGATTTATTGCACAGGATTTTTGTGGGAATTAAATGAGATAGCATGTATGAATTATAAAACAGTGCCTGGCACATGGTAAGCTGTCAGTAAATGTTAGCTATTAATATTTTTATCATCATAAAAACATGGAGTTTTAGACAGATTAACTGAAATGTGCCAGGTTACACAACCTAAGAACAGCTGAGTTGTGTCTTTGTCCAAGACTACCTTTAACCACAACCATAAAGAGTTATAAGCATATTTTGTTGGTGAGTCTCCATCATTCAAGTGAGGCATGAAAACTTTCACTTTCTTTTTCTTTACATATGATGGTGGATATTTTTGTTGTGTAGTAAGCTTTAAAAATCCATCCATGTTGTTATTGTTTCCTCTTCTCAATTTGTTGATATAGCCTCATTTCCAATGTTTAGATTGTAGCTATGTAGATAAAGGAGAAGCAAGAGCTCACTGGAAATTTGTGGAGATTGGAGAGTACCAAATCCGAATTTCTCCTCACATGGAATGTTTTCCTCTCCTTTACCATGACTTCATTCTCAGTTGCCAAACTATATCACACAGCACAAGAGTTTTGCTGGACTGGAGAAGGCTGGGGGTCATTGGACAGTCTTACAGAAAACATCTGGGGGTACTGATCCATGTGGATGTAGCTAAAGCAGTCATCCTGATTTCAGAACTGCAGACGCCTCCCATCCCTTCCTTTTTGTGTATTTGTTTCTTTTGAATTTGTGATGTTCACTTGTGATAGACAGGAGAGAAATTGTTAGAGCACTGTAGTATCAGTAAGCTAGGTTATTTCCAAATCATTAATTCTATGTTTCTCATCCTTCATTTGTTCAACCACAAAACCCAACAATAAACTACATCCCCAAAGAAACAGTATTGCAAAACAACTCTAGGTAAGCAAAGGCAGCCAAGTATATGTTTTAGAATGTTTTCAGAAGGAAACATCTGCAAAATGTTTGTGCAGTGGGAATAACACAAGGGTTTACATGATAATTGTGCAGCTTATTTTCTTTTCTGGCAATGAGGAAACACCCATGCTGCAGCATATTTAAAAATATTTGTGTATTTCAGCTACATTTTCATTGGCAATGGACACACAACCACAGTAACCAGGATCAATCAACATTCTGTTTTCCAGCTGTTGCGCAAAATGTGTAATCAAGTCACAGAAATGTATTTGGATCCACATATATGCATTCTTTACTTTTTCATTCTGTCTCATGAAGCATTCTACTGGAAAAACTGGACACATTTTGGATATCCAAATTAGAAATAATTTAAATGGAATGGGTGTCTCTGTTTTATAAAACAAGTCCCATAAAGAGGAAAAGCACTAGTTGGGAGATTGGGATTGACATATATACCCTAATATGTATAAAATGGATAACTAATAAGAACCTGCTGTATAAAAAAATAAAAAATAAAAAAGCGTAATTTCCAATTAAAAAAAAAGAGGAAAAGCACTATTTAATTCATAGAGAAAGGAGGCTGTCCTCAGGAATTTGTATTTAAAGAAAGCATATGATTTGCTAGTAGTACTATGTAGTAAACAATAATGTGTAATTCTGGAAGTTTCTAAATTCATAAAGTCCTTGTCAAAAAAAGAAAATGAAAGAGTCCTCAGTTCAACTCTACATTGAGGCTAATTGAAGGTCCTTAGCAAGTAGGAACTCTGTGTACATAGTGGTTAATCATGGGAAAAGAAGATGGAAACTTGGCTAATTCTCATTTTTTTTTCTATATAAAAAATAAGCATGCACATATAGGGGAAAGTGGAGGATAAAGATACATGATAAACAGTCACAGCTACTGAGAAGCTTATTAATTCTAAGCCACATATTCACAAGTAAAGTCTCTATGATTACATAAGTGCAGTGATGAGTGAGATTTGGGAGATAGTCCAGCAGAAACATTGTTCAAGGTTCCAGTCCCAAATATTACTGGAGCAAACTGAAGTAAACACCATTTAATTCAGATTTTTTACATCTGATTCATTATATGAATATCAAAATGTAACATGGTCCTGTTGCCACCAAAGCAGAGAGGGCCTCTGAGTAGAAATGTGAAGACACTGTTCATTGGCTCCTGCTTATCTCTGTGGTGATAAGTACGTGCTTGTTGCCTGACAAACCATGGCCAGGCTCCCAAACCAGAGATTAGACAGCTAGCACTCAACCTAGAGCCACCAGCCCACAGTGGGATACTGAAACCCAAAGATGAACAGCTTAGTGATATTTACCAACAAAGACCAATTAATTAAATGAACTACTTGGTTAATTAATTAACTGAATCTTTATCCCCTAAAATTGTAGGTAGATTTGGAAAAATAAAAGAAAATCAAACAGAAACTAAGAATTACTGAAAAGTAGAAATCATTTTGAAAATATAAAACTAGGGAAAATGCACCGTCAAGCACATTTTGAATGGGATTTTGTTATTAGATCAGTGAATGTTCCCTCTATTCTTAGTGATTTAGAGCAGCTAGTGTTACCAATTCCGAATCAGTAAACTTTTGTTATATTCTGTGTATGTAATGAATTGTTTTCAACAGAATATTATTAATATAAATTAAATTCCTCACTTCCCTCTCTTTTCTACTCACCCTCCTCCTTCACCAGTAATTTGTTGAACAGATTTAAAGAGATTGTGACCTCAGGTGCCTACAAGGACCAGTCAGGTGATATAAGGAGTTAACCAGGCTTGGTAGGGGCTGTTTTCTTCTGGACACCACATCTGTAGTCAAAGCGGGGTGAGCTGATTTAGCCTAGTCATTTGTTGCTTTGCAGATATTTGGGCACTTGATAAAGCTTCTGAGTTTATTTTTATTAAAAGCTAGAAATTTGGATTTTTTTATTTGAACACACATTTTAAATGTTATCAACTAATAAAAACACTTTATAAACTACTCTATAGGTAGAACAGTACATGTTTTCTGGCTGATTCAGCAACTTGTGACAACATATTTTGATCTTGACCAATTCATGAGGTCTGTACAACTCCTATGAGACCACACAAAAAGGCACCTAATCTAATCTAGGGATTGTTGGTAGGTGTATCAGTTACGATCAGCAGGGTTATGCTGTGATAGCAAAGAGCCAGAACGTTTAGAGGCTTGCAGTAACAAAGGTTTATTTCTCTCTTGTGCTCTATGTTCATAATAGGTAAAGAAGGAGGTTTTGTTTGTCATAGACACTGGGAATGATGAAACAGCTTCTATCTGAAACATAGAGTAGAGGGAAAAGAGACAAGGAAAACCTCACATTAGCTTTTCTAATGACACGCAGCGTTTCGGTTTGTATGTCATTGGCCAAAGTTAGTCACATAGAGTTTAGTAAAGAATTTGGCCTTCCCCAAAGAGAGGTTTGGCCTTTCCTTCAGCTTCTGATAGGAATGTCTTTGTTTAGGGTGAGCGCTGGCTACATCCGACAATTTTAGGGCGGGTGATGGCCACATCAGAAATATCAACCTTGTGATTTAAGGTGTGAGTTTTGGGTCACGCAGTATTAGTTTACCTAAGGACTGAGTTCAACCACTTGGCCAATCAATCTATCATGCCTGTGTAATGAAGCTCCAGTAAAGACTCTCGACTCGAATCTTAAGTGAGTGTCCCTGCGTGTTGTCGCACGTTGACACTGAAAGGGTAATGGGTCCCAAGGACAATGGAAGCCTTGCATTTGGAACCCTCTCAGACTTTCTTCTTTTGACTGATTTTCATCTGTATTCTTTCTCTGAAATAACCCCCGTGAGTACAGTAGTATTCAGTGACTTCTGTGAATCCTTGAGGGAATTATCAAATTTCACAGTGGTTTTGGAAATTCTATGAATTTGCAGTTGGTATCAGAAGTAAGG
The DNA here is from genome assembly GCF_949774975.1 of Lagenorhynchus albirostris. Classification (NCBI taxonomy): domain Eukaryota; kingdom Metazoa; phylum Chordata; class Mammalia; order Artiodactyla; family Delphinidae; genus Lagenorhynchus; species Lagenorhynchus albirostris. The sequence goes on from NC_083102.1 coordinate 33,692,313, forward strand.
ACAATATTGGCGGCTGTGCCCTAAAACTTCACAGTTTGGTTAAATCTGGACACCTAGTCATTCCTCAGTTCAGTAGGGTGGGATGTATAGAGTCCCCTCAAGGAGGAATAGCACAAGTAGGAAAACTGGAATATTTGTAAATTTTAATTCAATATACCACAGTGGACTTAAGGAAGAAAAATATAATTGCACTCAGTCATAAAGTATATACATGAGTCAATTGCACTCAGTCATAAAGGATATAGAGGAGTCAGCCTAGTATAGAAAGTTGAGAAGTTTGTGCCAAACCTTGGGGCAGAGTACACCTAACCATGAAGTGTTGGTACAGCATGATATGAGCAGAGAACTTACATACAGTTTTATATTCCAGAATTAATCAATGGGGAGTGGCAAGTCTGGGCCAGCAAGTCATGGTTAGCAAGATAAAGGTGTATAAGAATAAATAGGACTGATTGGGAAGAGAAATCTTGGATTAGGTTAGCATTATGAGGTCAGCAAGGAAACTGGGCATTAGGGGAAACCTCATCAAAGTAGATCAGTGTGTGAGAGACCACTCAGAGCAGAGTCTTGGAGAGAGAACCTCCATGGAGTAAGGCTTTTCGCCTTGAGCGCTCATCGTTATTCAGTCAAATGGGACCTGATGGTCTTAAGGGTTTGAAAATGCTGAGCAGAACTAATCATTCTTTTCTCACCAAGCTCTTTTTATTTTAGTTCATAAGTTTGGTCCCATTCCTCTGTGTAATTTAGACCTGTGTTGGGACACCCGGCTCCCTGGGTATATGGGTTTTGAAGAGGTGCCCTGAAGTCCAAGTGGTAGAAACAGTTAACAGGTAATAAGTATGTAAAAAAAAAAAAAAGGGCAAAAAGGGTTTTTTTTTATCGAGACCATAAACCACAAAAGGTCGTAGAAGCTCAAAGATTAATTAAGAGAGTAGATTTGACAGTGTGAGTTTTGGGGGTGGTGGATAAAGTGTTTAATTCTCCAGCCCAATCCCTTGGGAATAGTAACAAGAAGGAACCCTTCTTTACGTTGGAGAACACAGAGCAGACAAGACTAGTGCCTGACACTTACTACCAGGATCTCTAGCTAAGGTTTCTTCTACCAGAGTTGGTTGAGACCAATAGTGATCTTAGGTCAGAGTGATTCCCTGTTTCTGGCTCTAAGGCTTCCATAGGCTCATATAGGCTTGAAAGATCAGCCACATCTTCTAGGAGGGCCCATATGAGCCAAGTGAGGGTCAGTGTATCCAAAAGAGCCTGATTTGCTGATCTTAGTGACCTTGGAAGCAGAAGTAAATTGAGTGGAAAGGTTCAGTGATTAGTAAGGTTTATGATGAGAAATTTGTTAACTCCGGTATGTTTTAGAATGGAAATGGGTCTCACTTAAAAGACGAGTTGACATGCAGAATACTTCATGGTATGACAGAATGGAACTGAGACAGATCAAGGTCCCAAAATGGAGCTCTCCCTCACAGGTACTAATGCCCTGTGGAATTAAACATCTCTTCAATGGGCAGATGGATGATCAGGGCAGGTGAAAGATTTAAAATACCATCTATACACTGATGCCTTCCTCATTCTTGACTCCATCTTTGACTTTCTCCTGATCTCCAGACTTGTGTATCCAGGTGCCTGCTCAACATCTGTAAGTAGATGCCTAATTGGAACCTCAAACTTGGCATTTCCAAAACAGGAATATTTTTCAACTCTAACTAGAATTGGCTACATAATTTGCAGGGCCCAGTGCAAAACGAAAACGCAGGGCCTCTTGTTCAAAAAGTAGGAAAAAATGCCATTAAGATATTAAAACAGAAAGCTTTTTCCTTTTTTTCTGTGCCCTTACTCAATTTGTCATGGTGTTTCTTCATTTGCTATTTAATGTCATAGTCCTTCAAACATGGGAAAATAATCATGCATGAGTACAGACCATCACAGGGCCAGGAGAGATGGCAGCATCAAGAGTTACAGGCAGTGCCTGATCCAGGACAGGATGGTCAAGCCAGGCATCTCTCATTCTCATGGGTCACTGCCTTTCCAAAGGGTATTGCAGCCTCTATGCTGGGTCATGCTAGCTATCTGGAAGTGGAATGGCCCGGGGTTGCTGTAGAATGAGCATGTATGCTGGAGTGGAAGGTCTCAGAGGTCACTTCGTGGCTTCATGAGGGCAAGACTGGGCATGACCTGGGGTATCTGCTAAGAATCCATCCTAGGGAAGAAGGGTGTCAGCAGAAGTTATAATCAGTGTTTTTGGAAATGTTGGCAACAAGTCACATGATGTTTTTTGAAACAATGCAGGCTAAAACAAAACATTCTATAATCTCACCCTGACCCCTGAGCCACCAGTGTGCTGCCTCAGTTCTGGATGACCAAGAGGAACCCTCCTTTGTGAAGCTCTCCAACAGCCTTTTCATAGGCGCTTACTGTATGCCTGCCTACTGAGTTACATTCCATGTATTTAGAAGCTAATATTTAAAATTTTAATTCATCAACCACTGTCTGTCTTTTGTGGCATGACATTATTTGGAATTAATTCATACACTGTTACATGGAATGAACATGTATTGCTAAACAGACATTTCATTAAAACAATTTTGTCTTTATTTACTCACTGAAGAAGGTTTAATAAGTAACTATTTACTGAGCAAGTCCCTACCTATGTGAGGCACTATGGGGGAACATGAAGATAAATCATACAGAGTCCCCTTCTTCAAGGTACCTGTCATTAAGGGCTCACACGTTAAAATTTTGACAAAGACTATTGAACTTCAGTGAAAAAAAAAAGTTTACTTCTTTTGAGGAGAATTGAGTCAAAGACTTAAAGTATATGTAAGTTGAGCTTTAGGGAATTCCCTGGTGGTCCAGTGGTTAGGACTCTGAGCTTCCACTGCAAGGAGTACATGTTCGATTCCTAGTCGGGGAACTAAGGTCCCACATGCCGTGTGGTGTCGAGAGAGAGAGGAAATAAATATATTTTGTCAAAAAAAATCCCAATACATTATAAGTTGAGCTTCAAGAATAGATACTGAATATTCCACTTCTCTTTTTCTTACAATTTTTTTTCTGTGTATAACTTGACAGTTGTCTTAAGGCCCTATGTTTATTTGGACCTAGCTACGTGATTATGTCTAGATAACTTATTAATGGATGCAATTTTTAAAGGATGTACTAACAATGAAAAATGAATAACTGATCAAAGAAATTAATTTTAACCCATATTTTTCTTATGCAGCTTTAGGAATGCTTAGATAGATGGAAAATATAGTGTATTGTCTTAGTATTTGAACCAAAAGTAAAAGAATAAGTGCTAGTGCAATGAGAAATGTTAAATATGATGGACAAGCCAGCTGAACAAACAGGCTGGAAATTTGTATTATGAAACTCAACCTTATAGAATTTCACCCAATAAAACACATGGGCATGCAGTATTAATTTTTTTCTGTGTCTATGTGTCATCACAAAAGGCCCTTTTTAATCATATTCTGGGTGCACATTTGGTCCCATTTGAACACAATTTATGAACACTTACTTTCTTATTTGAATTCTACCCTTTGACAAAATGGGCGAGTCCAAACATGGTTAACTGTTAATCTAGTACATATAGACCTGAAGCTTAATGCAAAAGAACTCAAATTTCACCAGAACTCTACATACGGTGAAATTATAACCTATTTTATTTGGTTGTCCTCAGTATAAGTCCATATCCTTTTCAGACTTACAAAT
>NC_083102.1:33701032-33821032 GCF_949774975.1 Lagenorhynchus albirostris
AGGCAAAGAGAACACCATTGGAGGGTTTGTGCAGAAGAGTAACATGATCTAAGTTATATTTTTAAAGGATTAGTCAGTTTGCTGTGTTGAGAAGAGATTATGGGTACAAAGGTAGTGACCAAGACAAGACAAAGGTTGACTAAACTTTAGACAGGTTTCTACCTGGCTATAGGCTCCCCACTTCCCTTTTCTTAGATCATTAACTTTAGAAAACTTGCAGTTGCAAATTCTTGCTCTGACCCTTTGAGATGTAAATCTTTCCCCAACCTCTTGCCAGTTCTACAACCCAGGAATGTCTTTCTCTAGGATCTGGGAGCCATCTCTTTGAAATATAATCATCAAGAAGATGGTGTCCCTATCTCCCAGTCTCTGTGGGAGGGTAGGAGCCTAACTTGGATAAGCACCAATTAGCAAATACAGATGACCTAATCACATTGACAGCTTCCCCCCCTAAGGTTCTTCAAGGCTTTTCCACTAGCTCATTCTAGTGCTTAAAAATTCTTTTGCCTTTTGTTTCAGCAGAGTTGAAGTTGAGTTCAGTATTCTTCCCTATTGCAATAGTCTTGAATAAAGTCTTGTCTTTAAATAATTTTCAGTGAAATTTTTCTTTTATAATTCAAGCAGGAAGATCTATTAGGAGGCTCTTAGGTTATCTAGGTAAGAGATGATAGTGGCTTAGACGTGGGTGATGGTAGTCAGAATATACTTTAAAGCTAGTCTTTACTCAGAATTGGCTGGCAGAAGGAATATAAGGAGTCAGGTATATCTCCTGCAAGGATTTTGGCCTCAGTGACTGGAAGAAAGGGATTGCTATTGCTGTGATGAGGTGGGTTATGGATTAAGCGTGTCAGCATGTTTGTCTGAACTCACCTTGATTTCTTGTACAATTGAAGGAAAGTATTTAAAGTATTCTTGCCATTTTTGTTCTAGAGGAAGAAATGCATTGCTTTGAGTGACTCATAATGCTTATTTTTTATTAGATTTAGTGTCAGGAATAATTTTATTTAGTTAACTTTTATTGTGGATAAACATCATGTGTAAGGCTGGAAAACCCACCAGCCAGCTATGTTTCAAAGGAGAGCTTAAAGAACAACTTATTTACCAAAGCAATAAAGAACGTGCTTGTGACAAGGGTAACAGAATTCAAACAGAGAGTTTTGGTGGATGATCCCTGGAGGCCAGGGCTGATGGTAGAGATGATGGTACAGAACTGGACTTCCTGACAGCAGTGGAGATATTAAGCAGTTACTACTGGAAGGAAGCTGGGAGCAATTATTGTGATGTGTAGCAAAGTTGGTGTAGTAACCAGAGCAGTATGACCTGCAAAGAGCACAGTGCTCTTAGGGGCAAGGCTGTTGAACAGCCAACAAGAATGATGCTTAATTTATATAACTGAGAGAAATCAAGGATAGCTGATCAGGAGGCTGAAAACCTGCCTTAATGAAAAGGCACAAGCTCTTGCCGATTTTCAGACTTGAGTTGGAGCTCAGACCCAGAATCCACTGACTGAAGAAGCCGAGTCCCACAAGGAAGGAATCTGTAACCCATGACAAGTGTATATGGAAATGATTCTCTCAGTTCTTCACAAGGCATCCAGAGACATTTACTCAGGTCATTGTACACTGGGGAAACAAGAAAACGATATTTTGAGGACTGTTGGACACAGGGTCTGAATACACATTGATTTCCAACGATCTGAGGCATTATAATGGGTCCCCTGCCGGAGTGGGGGCATATGTAGGTCAGATAATAAATTGAGCTCTGTCATATATCTGACTCACAATGGGTCTACTAGGTATATGAACCCACCTCATGTTTATTTCCTAATTCTCCAAATGTGTAACTCCAAATGTATAACTTGGTAGTTGTCAGAACTCTCACGTTGGGTCCTTGGCTTATGTGTGGGGTTAGAGCTATCCTAATGGGAAATGCCAAGAGGATACTTTTATATCCTAGACATCACCCCCTTGGCCAAAATAGTAAATTAAAAGTATATTGCATTTTTGGAGAGTGGCAAAGATTAATGCCACATCTTAAGACTTAGAGGGGTGGTGGTAATCATACCTCATTTAACGCACCACTCTGACTCCTACAATAACCAGCCGGGTCATGGCAGACAAAAGGACGGCTGTAAACTCAAATGCAGCTGCTGTGCCATATGTGGTATTTTGTTGCACCAGTTGTAGCTGCTGTACTGTACCGTATGTGGTATTCTTCCTAGAGTAGATTAACACAGCCTCAGATACATGATATGTAGTCATTGATTTGGTGAATGTGTTCTTTTCTTTATCACCATCAGGAAAGAGAATGAGATAGAAATAGTATCTGTATTAGTCTGCTCAGCTGCCATAACACAATACCACAGACTGGATGACTTAAACAACAGAAATTTATCTTTTCACAGTTCTGGGGGCTGGAAGACCAAGATCAGGGTTTCAGTAGGGTTAGTTTCTGGTGACACCTTTCTTCCTAACTCTTTTCACTGTGTCCTCACATGGCTTTTCCTCTGTGTGTGCACACTCCTGGTGTCTTTTTCTCTTCTTATAAGGACACCAGTCCTATTGGATCAGAGCCGTATCCTTAAGACCTGGTTTAACTTTAGTTACCTCCTTAAAGGCCCTATCTCCAAATACAGTCACTTTGGGGGTTAGGATTTCAAAACATGGATTTTGGGAGGACACAATTCAGCCCATAGTAGTAGCCATTTATGATCTTTCCCCAAGGCTATGTTAAGACTTCCATCCTTTGTTGTAAAATAGTCTGATGGGTTCTGAACTGTCTTCACATTCTACAGAGAAAGACACTAGTTAACTATATGAAGTGCATCATATTAATTAGACCTGACTATCAAGAAGTCACAAGTACGTTGGAGGCCCATGCATGGTAAGCACATGTGCTTGAAAGGTTAGGAGGTAAACCTTACAAAAGGATCCACCACATCGATAAGATGTTTAGGGATCCCTGGTGTAGGGCATGGCAGGACATCCCCCCTAATAAAGCACAAATTATTGCATTTTTCATTGCTAGGAAGGAAGCACAATGCTTGATAGGCTTTTTTCGGAAGGTTCAGAAGGCATAAAATTCCACACTTGTGGAATATTGTTCCAACCAACGTGTTAGGTGACACAGATGGTTGCCTTCTTTGAATGGAGCCCAGAGCAGAAAAGTGGTCTGCAGCATATCCAGGCTGTGGTACAAGAAGCCTTGCTGCTTGGACCATACGGCCTTTGTGTTATTGGAGGTGTCTTCGGTGACAAAAGTTACCATGTAGACTTCATGGCAAGTTACAGTAGGAGAATCACAATGTAGATCTCTAGGATCTGGAGAAGCACCATGCCATCTGCATCAGAAAACTATGAACTATTAGAGAAACATCTGGAATGCTAGTGGACCATAGTAGAGATGGAGCATTTAACTGTAGGGTATCAAGTGTTCATGCAGCCTGAACTGTCCAACATGAGCTGGAGTTTTCTCAGACACACACAATGATAAGGACCAGAAGTAATCCATTTTAAGTTGGTAGTGATGCATTAGAGGTTGTGCACAAGCAGGGCTAAAACACACAAGTAAGCTAAATGAGCCTGTGGCCCAAAAACCCATATCATCATCATCGCCTCTGCACAAGTGCTTCTTCCTCCGTTCATATCCATGACAGCATAGGGGAGGGAGGTTCCTTATTACCAGCTGATGGAGGCAGAAAAAGGCCAGGTTGGGTTCATAAATGTGTATGCAAAGTAGAAAATGGATTGCTGCTCAACTTCAGCCCCAGTCACAGGTGGACTGGAAGACAGTGCTGATGAGAAGTCATCACTGGGCAGAGCTTTGGTTGGAGAATTGTGTAATTCACTTTGTGGGAAAAAAAGAAGTAACTTGAGATTTAAAAAAGTATTCATGGTATATGCTCAGTAGTGCACAGTGTTCATTGAAGCACTATTTACAATAGCCAGGACATGGAGCCAACCTAAATGTCCACTGACAGATGAATGGATAAAGAAGATGTGGCACATATACACAATGGAATATTACTCAGCCATAAAAAGAAACGAAACTGAGTTATTTGTAGTGAGGTGGGTGGACCTAGAGCCTGTCATATAGAGTGAAGTAAGTCAGAAAGAGAAAGATGAATACCATATGCTAACACACATATATGGAATCTAAAAAAAAAAAAAAAAAAAGGTACTGATGAACCTAGTCGCGGGGCAGGAATAAAGACATAGAGAATGGACTTGAGGACATGGGAGGGGAGGGGGAAGCTGGGGCGAAGTGAGAGTAGCATCGACATATATACACTACCAGATGTAAAATGGTTAGCTAGTGGGAAGCAGCTGCATAGCACAGGGAGATCAGCTCGGTGCTTTGCGATGACCTAGAGGGGATGGGATAGGGAGCGTGGGAGGGAGGCTCAAGAGGGAGGGAATGTGGGGACATATGTATGCATATGGCTGAGTCACTTTGTTGTACAACAGAAACTAAGACAGTATTGTGAAGCAGTTATACTCCAATAAAGATCTATTAAAAAAAATTCATGGTCTCATGAGCAGAGGCAAATGACTTTGCTGGTTGGTCAGTAGCCTAAAGGGAGAAAAAAAGGAAATTTTGGGACATAGAGGACTAGGAGAGAGCCTGGAGATGGATCTTTGGGAATGTGTGTAAAGTGTAAAGATTTTGGCATCATATGCTAATGCTCACCGGAGAGTATCCATACGTAAGAGGACTAAACAAGCAAGTAGACAAAATTACTTGCCAGTCCACATTAGCCAGCCTCTGTCATTATCAGTATTCCCCAGTGCTTGTGCAATGGGATCAAGAATGGAGTAGCAACAGAAGTGGGTGTGGAGGATAAGCTTGGGGTCAGGAGTGTGGGATCACACTCACCAAGGGTGATATAGTTTCTTGTGCTTATTAAAGTATAATCTATTAACAAGTAAAGAATACAATATTGAGACCTTGATATAGTTCCAGCCCTCAAGGAAATCAACAAGCCTCTTTGTAGCAAGTGATTATAATAGAACACTTAGAACACTTCTACCGTGGAAGGGGCAAGGTTTATTTAGTCTGGAATTGACATATCTTCTGCATATGTGTTTATCTTTCCTATAATGTCACCTCCCATTATATAAGGCCTCACAAGGTGTTTGATCCACTGACAGGATTCCACGTAATATCTCCTTAGAGTAAGGGATTACAAAGAATGTATAACAGTGAGCATGTAACCACGTGATTCAGTGGTCCTTTATATACAGCCAATCTGATAGAGTGATGGTACCACCTTTGAAGGGGCAGCTAAGGTATTGTCTTATAGATGATACCTGCAAAGATGGGTATCCATCCTCAAGAATGTAGTATAATTCCTAAATCAGCAATCATTATTTAATGTGGTGTCCCAGTAGGTAGATGTAAGGTTTCTCTTATATGACAGAGGCAGAGAAGAATACACATGGCACCCAGTTGATCCACCGACAGACCCACTTTTCTGTCTAAATTTGATGGTAAATGGACAAGTGCACCAGCCACAGCCTGAGAAGAGCATTATGAAAAGAATCTAGAATTTTTGGGATGAGAGTCTGGGTCACTCCACCATGTATGTCACCTAGACCAGCAGTAGTGCTGGCTGAGAATGAGGGGGATCTAGAATGGGTAGTAGAGGAAAAAGACAATAAGTACAAGTTGTAGCCTTGGGACCCTTTCCAGTGACAGGGACTATATTTCATCCCACTAACTGTTGTCTTAAGTTTCCCCAGAAAAGAGAGCAACCATAATCTCGGAGATGGGGTTTCCAGATGGGATGAACTTACTATATAAAGCAAATGGGTTTGAGTGGTACAAGAGGTAGCCTGTAGTTTAGTAAATGCTCTGATGTGTCTGCCACATCTCTCTTCAGGACTTAGGCACTAATTCCTCCAGCTGTGGGGAATATCAGCTGCAGAAAGCTTTCTAGGGAATTACTGTTGGGTGATGGAAGATGCCTCACACAAGTTTTTACCTGGAGGGAAGACTGCACCGAATGTCCAAACTATCCCATGTAGGGAACAGAGACTTAATCCACCAATTTAAGTCCACTTAGCATGGCCACCGTAAGTCTACAGCTCCCTGTAAAATGGACTGATGCTTTATTTCCCCCAACTGCATTGCAGTTCAACTAATCCTTCTCCCCAGTCATGCTTCCCTTACTTCCTTACAGGTTTTGTTTCTAAAATGACTTTCTGGTAAACTTTCTGCATGTATTCTCCTCAGAGTGTGTTTCCTTATGAACCCAAATGAAGACACTGATAATTGCATTCAAACAACAAATCATTTAGCTTTGCTTGATTGGGGTCTTAATATGAATGTATTCTTACAGTTGGCATTCCTTTGTGCCTTCTTTCATTTAATATCATATTACTGAGATTCATCAATTTTGATACATATAATATTTCATTTATTTTCACTGCTGTATAGTACCCAAAGAATGTGTATACTGCAATTTATTTATTATTTCTTCTATTGATGGATATTTGGTTGTTTCCATTTTTATTTTGATATTATAAACAATGATACTAGAAGTATTTTTGTACCTGTGTTTTGGTGTACATAAGAGTTTCTATAGAGTATTGTAACACTCATTTTGCTTGAAGAACAATAATTTTGGGTTCAGATTGACAAGCAAACTATGAAACCCAATAGGTTTCACCCATCATCAAATTTATGCAGATTTTAGAAAAGATAAAGGCAGCCAACAAAGCATATATAGAAACAGGATAGCAGAGACCCCATTACTTTCAGAAGTTGCTTCCCATGCTGTTAGTCACTTTGTACTAAGAGAACATGTAGTTAGAGAAGATGAGGCTGAATGTATGTGGACCACTTAAGATCATGATAACCATCAGATTTGAGTCCCATCATCATTTGTACCTTGATAGTCGTGTAACCCCCTAAGTGATATGTGACTGTTTCATCCTTTTGTGCAGCTGCATGTCAGTTGTCTAATCTCAATGACCACGTGCTTTGCTCAGTACGTAGCAATGTCATCAGGACTGTTTTTCACCCTGGACCCTGTTACTTTTATATATTCCTTGTGTTAGTGTTGCAAGGGATTTGAATAAGGGTCAAAACTTCCCCCATCACTGATGCTGAAGGAAAGACTACAATCCAGCTTTTCACACAGTCCACATATATACATAAAAGTAGAATTGCTAGGCCGTGATGTATGTGCATGTTTATCTTTGTAGGTGCTACCAAAGTTTCCCAAAGTGAATATACCAATTTGCATTTTCACCAGGACTGGTTGAGGCTTCTTTTGCTTTACATCTTTGCCAACTCTGGGATCATCAGACTTCTTAATTTTGCCACTTGAATGGATATACAGTATTACTTTCCTATAGTTTGAATTTTCGCTTACCATTACTTATCAGTAATTAAGTTGAGCAGCTTTTCATATGTTGATAATGCTGTGTTTTCTCAATGTGGAATGTCTGTTCATATTTTTTGCCCATTTCTCTATATGATTATTTGTCTGCTTATTGATTTTCAGAGTTATTTACATTTTAGCAATACTGATCCTTTATCAGTGTGCAATTTGTATTTTTCCTGTTTTATTATGTTTATTTTAAACTCTTGTGGAGTTTATAGTCATACTCTGTGGTTTGTGTTTAGGGTCATGTTTAATAAACGCTTTTCTATCCCAAAGACATAAAGATGTTCCCATGTGGATTTATAGAAGGTTTTAATCCATTTGTATTTGACTTTGGTATTTTGCTGTGTGCATGAGGTAGTGATACTATATACAACACAACACACACACACACAGATTGTCCCCATAGAATTTTGTGACTGGCACATCCTTTCACCACCAGACGGTGGTGTTCATTTTATCCTGTGCCATATATCAAGTTTCGTATGTTGTGGAATTTGTTGATAGAGTTTGAGGTATCATATAATTTTTTTTATGTGTTAATCTATAGATTAGCTACTTTCTACTTTTGAATTGAACTCAAATGGGTCATATTATCTTTTTTGTACATTATTCGAATTAATTTGGTAGTATTTTGTTTAGGAATTTTTCACCTGTGTTCATGAGTGGGACAGGCCTATAGCTTTCCTAACTTGAATTATCCTTGATTAATTTGACTATCTAAATAATGCAAGCTTCATGAAAAGAGTGTTTCACCCAGAATAGCCATAACATGTAAATAGAAAACCTGCATAACCTTGGGTATGGTAATGACTTTTTAGATACAACATCAAAGGCATGATCTGTGAAAGAAAAATTGTTAAGCTGGATTTCATTAAAACTTAAAACTTCTGCTTTGCAAAAGACAGTATCAAGAGAATGAGAAGACAAGCTATAGATTGCAAGAAAATATTTGCCAAAGACACATCTGATAAAAAGACTGTTATCTAAAAATGACAAAGAACTGTTAAAACTCAACAATAAGAAAACAACCTACTAAAAAATGGACCAGAAGACATTAACACCAAAGACATTATCACCAAAGAAGATGTACGGATAGCAAATAAGTATATGAAAAGATGCTCCACATCATATGTCTTTAGGAAAATGCAAATTAAAACAATGATGAGGGACCATTAAACACCTATTAGAATGCCCCACATATGGAACACTGACAACACCAAGTACTGGAGAGGACATAGAGCAATCGGAACACCCATTTATTGTTGGGAATGCAAAATAGTACATCGACTTTTTGAAGATAATTTGGTGGTTTCTTCTATAACTAAACGTACTTTTGCCATATGATATAGCACTGCTTGGTATTTCCCCAAAGGAGATGAAAACTTATGTCCACACAAAGACTTGCATATGAATGTTTATAGTAGCTTTATTAATAATTGCCAAAACTTGGAAGTAACCAAGATGACCTTCAGTAGGTGCCTAGATAAATAAACTGTGGTACATCCAAACAATGGAATAGTATTCAGCACTAAAAAGAAATGAGGTATCAAGCCATGAAAAGACATGGAGGAAGTGTAAATGCATATCACTAGGTGAATGAAGCCAATCTGAAAAGGCTAACTGTATGATTCCATCTATATGACATTCTGGAAAAGGCAAAACTGTGGAGTCAGTAAAAAGATCAGTGGTTGCCACAGGCTGGGGAGGATGAATAGGAGAGCATAGAGGATATTCAGGGCAGGATCTTCCCTTCAGTTTTGCTTCAGCCTAGAACTACTCTAAAAAATGAAGTCTTAATAAAAAATTTAAAAGGAGTGTTTTCTTTTTGCAGGGGGTGATGTGGAAATAGAGAAGCATCTACGTTTTGTTATGTTAGACCTCTGTGTGTGTGTATCAGGGGAAGGAGAGGGAAGAGGGTCTTAAACTATGAATTCAGTATCTCTGATTTTTTTATTACAAGGTTATTAAGGTTTTCTACTTTCCCTAAATCAATACAGCAAGTTTTATTTTTCCAAGAATTTATCTACTCTATATTTCCAAGTTTATTGGAATAATTTTGTATAAGATAACCTCAGAGTATCTTTTAGTTCTTGCATTTTGCATGTAAGGTAATTGTACAGACCTTGCATTTCCTATCAAAGACTCTCACTCAAAATTTTTACTTAATAAAATTTATAATCAAAATAAATATTTTAATTAACCTAATTAACTGTACTTTAAAAGAAACCTATAAAGGAATAATACTAATTTATCCATTAATAATAATTATTATTATTGATAATTTTGTGTAAATTTTAACTCAATATTGTTTTTAGTACATACCATACACTCCTAATCCTGGAATATAAGAATTTAAAAATAAAACTAAAAACTTTGAGAACAATGTTGGCAGATGCCAACTGATGTCTACTAGTAGTAAAAAAGAAGAGACTTTTGCCAAATTCCAGTGACTTTTGTGGTAAATATGCTCGTTAGGCACACAGATACAACAAAATGTGTGGAAGAAGTTGCATGTCTCTCACAGTTTTATAAAGGGCTGTTCATATCTCTTTCTTCTCACACTAGCCACAGGCAAATTTCTCTGAGCCCAAACTAAAGCATTTACTATTCTGTTGGAGTCCCAGAAGGTATCCATTCTGAGACACAAAAAAGATCTTAGAAAATTCCTCCTCCTGATTTATTCTTCATATGTCAATTACTTGTGGAAAACCAATTTTATTTCAATTCTCAGTGGAATCAAAACAAATAAAACAACATTTAACCAAAGAAATGTTGGTATTATATATTGCTAACAACAGAGGAAATATTGAATGGAAACTGTACTTACAAATTGTGTGCCTCTGCTTTTTTCCGTGCCCTTTAGAGCCAGTTGATTTATCAGTTAACAAAATATACTTTACTCAAACTAATGTTTTGAAATTATTTTTAAAAGAGAAACACTAAAGTTTTTTGATGCATGAGAATATAAATGCACTGTGAAAAAATTCAGGTTGGTGGCTTACAGATAGACATCCTTAGCTATGCATGTGTTACTTTGCTTGTCCTTCCCTCATTGCCTATATAAAAATGATGTGTAATAAAGTTCTAAAAAAAGACTAGATACATGAGATACAGTATTTCTTAGATTTCTAGAAGACAGCAAAGTCAATGCATATTAGGATTGGTTCTTAAATTTTAAATATATTTTCTAGGAGAAAGTAGTTCTAAAAATCTTAATTGGGTAAATTACTGATTGACTTAGTCAATGCTTATGCCTAGTAAAATTGTAATATCAAGGGACTGATTAAATCTGTATCTATACATACATGAGAGAGGTTAATCTTTCATAAGTTGCCATTAAAGTATTTTGCAATGGAGATACGGCAACTGGCTCAGTTTTTTTCAGTGACTTTCCCATGTTCTAAAGTTCTAAAACTTTCTTTTTGTATATTAATTTTGGAAAGGTCACTTCTAGTCTCCTGATTTACCTACCGATAATGTGGCAAAATCCAATTCTGTATCTGTTGTCAGCATTCACTATTTTTATTGGGAAATATTATGGAGGAGTGATCAGAGTATGGGCAGTGAGAGTGTGGGAGAGGATGGGGACCATTAGTATGTAGTGAATTAGCAGTGGACAGTATCTTGTGTAGAAAGGCATCATTAATAAGATCCTGTTCATTCATTTAACTTATTTAGTGCACTCCTGATGGAAGCCAGGTATTGTGCTAGGTCTGGGGTTATAGTGATGAGCTAAAGCAAGCGTAGTCTTGGCTGTCATGTAGCGTACAGCCTAACAGAGGATCATTGTTTGAGTGACGACACAAAATTACAGAGATAAGTGCTCTGAAGGACAGAAGTGGGATACTATTAAAGTTAAAACAAAAGAATGTAACCTAGACTGTGGGTTCAGGGGACATTTTCATGAGAACATTAAACTTGAGCTAAGATATGAATGATACGTATGGATGCACAAGGGGAAATATGTTGAGTGGAAGAGAGAACCTTCCAAGAAGAGGAAAAAGCACATGGAAAGACCCTGTGATATGCAGGACACTGATGGAAAGTTTTTTAAGGCTAGAACAGGGCGGGAACAAGGAGAGCGTCTCAAGATAAGGCTTGAGAAACAGGCAGGAACCACACCACACAGGGCTTTGTGGACCAGGTCAGGGATTTTAGCCTTTATCCTATGACAAGTAGGAAGCTGGTGAAGACTTTCGCTAAGTTAGTGTACAGGCCATGTTGCTGTAACAACAACAAAACCCTAATGCACTGGTTCAGATAAGATTGAAGTTTGTTTTTTTTGTTTTTTGGGGTTTTTTTCTCTTGTCTGTAAGAGTCCGAGGCATGTAGGCAGCTCTTTTCCAAGGAGCCATCCGTTGACCCAAGCTGGTGAGTCACTCTGCTATGCTTACATTATTGCTTCCTTGGATCCTCCAGATTTCTATTTCTAGTGAGTAAGAAGGGAGAAGAAAAAGTTAAGGACAAAGGTCTTTGTCTTTAATGAGAGGCACGTAATACTTCCATCACATTATGTTGACCTGAACCAAATCACATGGGTAAAATACTAATTTTCTGTAAAGATTATTTTCCTTGCAAACTGTTTAATGGCTGTTATATAGGCATTTACCTAAGGATGGCTAGGAGCAGGGAAGATACAATAAGCATTTTTAAAATGTTCTGAAGCACAGTTTAAAACTGGATGACATAAATGTGAGTTAATCAGAAAACATAGCAACAGTCAGGTGTTGACAAGCTCCAATAATTTACAGTGCCTTTTCTGAAGAAAGCCTTCACTGTCAAGTGTGATTTGACTAAAGTTCAGTTACCATCTTTTACACACAACTTAGAAAAAGTGTGCATCCAAAACTGACATATCGATGAAGCCTTGACATACAGAGTTATCAGCAAGACAGCTACCAAACAGGATTTGGGGTGGACTACAGGAAAGAGTTCAAGTTTCTTATTAGTTTGACTGAAAAATATCTTGGTTTCAGTGAAAGCAGATTTGGGAGAAAAGATAATGAGTTCAGTTCACTCACCAAATTCAACAAACAATTCCTAAGCCCCCGTGCTGAGTTGATGGAAATACAATGATGAAAAAGACAATTGCTGGAATTACAATGATGAAAAAGACAATTTCTGGAAAGATAGTTGTGTAATTAATTTTGATGGTGGGTAGTTATAATAAGAGATATTCATGATATGGTGGCTAAATAAAATAGAAAATAATAAACTGTATTAAAGAGGGCAATTTATATTGCGAGGAGGAGAATATGGTTAATTTGAATCATTAAATATGAATTACAACTTGTCCAATAGACAGTGAGAAAGCATTTATCCAGAGGGAATTACATGTGTTAAGTTGGAAAGATTAGAAGTATGAAATATCATTCATTCATTTGGCAAATATTTATTGCATGTCTACTATGGAGTAGGAACTGTTTTAGTTCTCTGGAGGTATAATGGGAATAATATGGTAAAAAATTCTCTAATTTCATCGAGCTTATTATCTAGTGGGGGAGACATAGAATAAGCAAATAAACTAATAAAATATGAGGAGAAGTACTATGGAGAAAAGGAAAACATGAAAGGGAAAGAGAGATTACTGTGTGCTGTTTGCGTGAGAAAAAAATGATATTTTTAAGTAGAGCATTTGGATGGAGTAAGTATAACTCATAAGGTGATGTTAGAGTAGATACCTGAAGGAAGGGAGGAAGCAAGCCTTACAGTTATGGGGTGTGTGTGTGTGTCTGTGTGTGCACACGCGCTGGTGGTTATGGGGTTCATAGGAAGAGATAATAGTAAGTGCAAAGTCTCTACGCCACGAATGGCTTCAGGTACGTTTAAGGAATAACAAAAACACTATCATTGAAATGGAATGAACAAGAATGAAAATGGAAACATTGAGTAAGGTGGGCCAGAAGGAGTCATATCATGTAGGGCCTTATAGGTGATTGTTCAAACTTTGCCTTTTGCTCTGAGTGTAATGGGAAGCTATTGTACCATAGGAGTGACAAGTTTAGTTTAGGATTGAAAAGCTTCTCCCTGGCTGCTGTGATAAGAATATATTCAGAAAGCAAGGGTGGAAGCAAAGAATCCATCTAGAAGGCCACAAGAACAGTAACAATCCAATATGGCCTGTTTGATAAACTACACATTAAGATGCATAAGAAGAAGTGACGAGAGATGAACTTAGAAAGGTAGGCTGAGGCCAAATAACAGTGACTCCTGCATGCCAGGCAAAAGATTTAGATCTGGTCTAGTACAATTAGGAACTATTCCAGGGTTTAGAAAAAGAAAACTCTGATCAGCTGGCACCAGCCACAAATTAATCCAAGTTCTGGACTGTCATCCATGCTCTCAGTATCTCTGTTTCTCTCTTTATGTGAGCCTCTTTTTCACATTATCTGCTTTCTTTATTCACTGAGAAACATAGCTGCCAACAGACCCTGACCTCAGATCTCATACTTTCAAAATTAGTGTAACTGATCTCCATCTCTTCAAAATTTAAAAGAAATAATGGAGTATGTATGTGATTGGTCTTACACCAAGGAACAGTCTTCTAATGGGAAGGCTCTACTACAAGCACATGTTAGAAGTTCTGCTTCTTTTTTTTTTTAAAATACATTTATTTATTTACGGCTGTGTTGGGTCTTTGTTGCTGCACAGGCTTTCTCTAGTTGCAGGGAGCAGGGGCTACTCTTGGTTGAGGTGCGTGGGCTTCTCATTGCAGTGGCTTCTCTTGTTGTGGAGCACGGGCTCTAGGCGCAGGCTTCAGTAGTTGTGGCACGTGGGCTCAGTAGTTGTGGCTTGCAGGCTGTAGAGCACAGGCTCAGTAGTTGTGGTGCACGGGTTTAGTTGCAGTGCAGTAGCTGTGGTGCACGGGTTTAGTTGCTCTGCGGCATATGAGATCTTCCCGGTCCAGGGATCGAACTCGTGTCCCCTGCATTGGCAGGCGGATTCTTAACTACTGCACCACCTGGGAAGTCCTGCTTCTTCTTAGGATCTAGTAAGCAATGTCACATCAATCCCCAACAATGAGAAAAAGCTACATAAACTACAAAGTATAACTTTTTTTAATCCATTAGAGATCTGAATGACAGGGAAACACAGTAGGCAGAAGTCCAAGGATGAATATGCTCTTTTAAGAAGAGAGAGGATGCACAGATGATCTTACCTTTGCTAGGGTATTAGAAGAACTGTGCTGACGGCCATACAAATGGTTAAGAAGAAATCAGTTAAATTGTTACCAAATTTCTAAAGACAGAGTGTGGCTAGCGTGATAATATAAAACCCTTGTGAGCCCTAGACACAAGGGGTTTTGCGCAAACTCACAAACTCTTTTCCTAGACCTCCACTAGGTGTTAATGGGAAAGATTGGGAGCAGGACAAGACACTAGAGAATGTTCCCTTCAGTACTGCAGCCAATGAGAAAGGATTATCTACTGCTGCAGGAAAGGAACAAAACCCCACTCTCCACCGAGAAACTTCTCTTGAACAGAGCAAAATGTTTAAGACAGAGAGAGGGAGAAGAAGAGAAAGCTCAGAGTAGAAAAAAATCCTTGAATAGACAATGGCTAGAAATTTCCCCCAAATAATGAAAGATATCAAGCCACATACCCAAAAAACTTGAGCACCTCTAGCCAGTTGAATATGATCATACACACACACAAGAACACATGAACACACACACACACACACATCTATTTAGGCACATCATATTCAGCTGCTAAAAACAAGAGATAGAAAGGAAATTACAAAGGCTGACAGAGTGAAAATGATACAACATATAAAAAGAGAAGAATTATATCAGACTTCTTGTCGGAAAATAGAAGCTGAAAGAACAATAGAGTGACATTTTTTAAAGTACTGAAGGAATAAAAAAGGTCAACCTGGAATCCGATACTTAGTAAAAATTTCTTTCAAAATAAAAGCTAAATAAAGAACCAAATGTCAGAGATTGTCATACTGTATGAAAAGCAAGATCCAGCTGTTGGCTGTCTACAAAACACAGTTTATTTTCAAACACAAATAAGTTGAAATTGAAAGTATGGAAAAAGATATATGGTATAAACGATAACTGTAAGACAGTGGGAGTGGCCATACTAATATTGGATAAAAATAGATTTTAATATAAGAAATATTACAGGAGACAAAGATAAGTGTTTCATAATGATAAAAAGGTCAATATATCAAGAAGATATAATATATATATATATACACACCTTATGAAATATATATATACCTTATATGTTTTGTAAAAAGCATAAAACAAAAACTTATGTAATTTAAGGGACAAATAAACAACGATTATAGTTGTTTATCTGTCCCTTCTCATACTCACTTCTTGGTAATTGTTAGCATGACTAAACAGAAAACTAATAAGAATATAGAAGAATTAAACAACACTGTCAACATCTTGATAGAACATTCCATCCCATGGCCCATAAAAGAAAAAATATATATACACTGTGGATTTCATCAGATTTTAAACACTTGCCTTCAAAGATGGTCATTAATAAAAGGAACAGACAATATTTTCACATACTGAGAAAATAGCTGCAAATCATATATCTGTTAAGTACTGTATCTAGAATATATGAAGAACTTTGTGACTTAATAAAAAGACAAACAATCCAATAAAAATTGGGCAAAAGATGTGAATAAATACCCAAGATGATATATGCATGGGGAGTAAACAAATGAAAAGATGCTCCACGTTGTTACTGAATAGGGAAATGCAAATTACAACACAAGATAACACTACATACCCACTGGAATAGCTGCCATCCAAGAGACAGGCAATATTGTTGTTGAAGATACAGAGAAACTGGATCCTCAAACATTATTGGTAAGAAAGTAAAATGAGACATAAATTTGGAAAGAGTTTGATAGTTTCATACAAAGTTAAACATGTATTTATTATAGGACCTAACAATTCTACTCCTGTGTATTTACCCAAGAGGAATGAAAACATATGTCCACACAAAGACTTGCATTTGTATGTTCATAGCAGCTTTATTTTTATTAGGCATAAACTGGAAACACTCTAAATGGACATCAACTGGTGAATAGCTAAACAAAATGTGATATGTCTATACAATGACATACTACTTAGTAATAAAAATGAACCACCTACTGATAGAAGCAGCAACATTATGATCCTCAGTAATATTATGCTAAGTGAAAAAAGCCAGAATTAGATGAGTGCATATTTGTATGATTACATTTATATGAAATTTCTTAGAAAAGGTGATGTTATAGATACAGAATGCAGATTAGTGGTTTACTGGGGATAGGAGTGGAGGGAGGATTGATCGCAGTTGGTCATGTGAGAGAATGTTTTGGATAATGGAAGTGTTCTTAAGCTAGACTGTGGTTATGATTGATGACTGTCTAAAGTTACTAACATTTATTGAATTGTACACTTTAGATTAACTTTTCAGCATGTTAATTATACCTGAAGAAAGCTATTAAAGGAAAAAAATTTTAAGGCCTTTGGTGAGGGGTTATATAATGCTATTCAACATCATTTTCTTGTCTTCTCTCTGGCTTGGATGAGGTATTTTCTTAGATGCATTTCTGTATTGCAGAGGGACAGGGTCAATCATTTTTCTCCCTCTACATCTCTCCCTTTTTAAATCAAAAGGGCAGATCACAGTAAAATAAGCTAAAATAAGGACTGATCCAAGTATTAAATTTAGAAACTGTAGATTTTGGTCAGCATATATTCAGCCACTTTTCTGTAACCTCTGTATCTATCTATCTTAAAATTGAACAAATAATGATGGCTTTGAGAAGTAAACTATTGTCAACCGTCAGTGAGAAAGTCATACGAAGTTAAATAGCTGCTCTTAACCAAAATAAGGAAACATGGTCAGGTTTTCCAGAAATACATGCCTATAAATGCCTATAACATGGATAGAAATCAAATACGTTTATGAGTTGTCACATTAGTGACAAATTAACTTAATTCTGATGGTTCTTATCTCCATTTGTCTAGTATTTGAGACTTAACAGTATGTATATTCAGAATGAGTCCAAGAACAAGCTAAAATTTTATCATGTAAAAGATGTTGCTGTCACATGATTAACTTATTTACCTCTATATAAGTGAAAGGCCGCACAGTATGAAAATGTGAGATGAAACAGATAATCAAAAGGTCATCCAGTTAGGATAGAGAACAGGTTATATAGGGGAATAACAGAAGTTTGGCTATAAAAATTTTTGAGCCAGGTAATAGAAAGTTTTGAGTTCTAGGATTTTATTTAAGAGCTATAGTCTACTTTCAATAGGGGAGTAACAAAGTGAAAGCAGTATTTTATGATAAATAGTGTTGTGCAAAAGAACTGAAGTGATTGGAAAATGAAGAATGAAACATTAAGATATTATTTTTCTTACAATAAACCAAGCATAACATAGTAACTAGGAAAATGGCATTGATGATGAAAAGAGCATTAAACACAGTTTTCAGTTGTTGAAAATTTCTTGTGTACCAAGCACTGTGTTAAAGTTTTACATTAATTATTTTAATACTTGTTCTACATTAATTATTGTATTAATTATTTTATTTTACATTAATTAATTTATTTTACATTAATTATTTTCTCATAAATCCCTTGTGGACAGCAATAAGTCCAGGACAGTGTGTTGATTTGGAATCTGTGACTTAAACAAGTGAAGAATTTTCTCAATGTTCTTTAGTTGGAAAAATGGTAGAAAAAAGGTACAAACTGAAGGCTTTCTTCCTATCCATATAACAAGAGCAAGGATTATTTAATAATATATGTTGGACTGAGAAAACCCACTTCATAAATTCTGTTAAGGATTATTTGTTGGCTCTAGAATTTAGGTTGCCAGTTAGGGAATCAGGAGGAACCACACTGACAACAGCAGACCCAGGTAGCAGGATAAGAACTCAGAGGTGCTGTTTAATTGCATCAAAGTACTGACACCAGCAGTGTTCATTGTAACTGTGAAACCCATCCAGTATTATGTATTTCCATTTATTTTTGTATATGATGTACAGAATTATACAAAGATGAATCAAATGCCTAGGGATGATTTTCTAATGTAGGAGTATGGATCAGACTTTAGTTTCTCTCACATCAATGATAAAGGCTTTAATTACTGAAGATATTATGAGATGAACCTTGCAAACAGGGCTGAGATCCCAAAGCAGTGAACCATTCAGTTTCCTGTAAACTAAGTTAGAATCTTGAATGGGCATTAGATATGCCTTAAACCTTGATGATATTTAAAATTTTGTCCACCTTTGGCATAGCATTAGTTGAAACAAAGCAAACCAATCCTAATTCTTCATCAATAATTCTCTCAAATTTCAAATATTAAAATATTCTTTTATAATTAAACTAATGGGAAGGTCTATGTGATAACAGAATACTTTAAAATATAAATTGAAATTACACCCATATATTTTACTTCTTTAAAGTGATTATTCTATCAATAATAAGTCTGTGGTCTTTAAGGCGCTACTGATTAATTCTCAGTTTAGTGGATTTAGAGGCGTGCAGAAAAAGTACATCCCAGGAACTCATCAATCAGCTCAGTCACGTGATCAGGAGACTCATTTAATTAATAATACCACTTCATATTCATATAGCATTTTGTAAATCTGATATCTTTAAATTTGGCAGACATGCTTTATCTGTGCAACAAAGAAAATGATCAGAATCAAGAATAAGATTTAATGTGTAGTGCTCTAATATATGAGATCAAAGGCAACCGTCACTTCTTTCAGAGAAAGGGAAATATGATTACCAACTTAAGTATGCTGTATATTAAATGAAATTCTGAGCATAAAGAAAGGTACTATCTGCTCAAAAGTATAATTTCTGTACTTTGAAAATCATCTCAGCAAGAATTATCTTCCTCTATCAAATTGTAGCACTTGTCAAAATCAACTGTAAGGCATTTCAAGTGCTCTTCTGAATCAACAAAACAGATGTATAGCGATGCGAGGTTGCAAGGAGAAGGAAATAACAGTGAACCAGATGCCCTTCAGTGCCCTTAATCTCTTCAAGCCACACTTAACATGGTTGACACGGCAGGTCTTTAGGACACTCCTCACGCGAGGGAAATACAAGGCTGATTCTTAATAATATGTAAAAATAATTTTCTTTCTCCTTTGCTGCTAGACTTTCATTCTTTCTTTATATTCTTAAATAGACCATAGACATGGAGCATGGCATTTTTTTTTCCTTTGGTCGTCTACTAGTTATAAGAAATTTTCTTATGATGGACTTTGAGAAATTGGAAGATGAAACTGTAGAAGTCAAAAGGAGTAATTATTTTATCACAGGTAAAATTTTGCTTTAATTAAATTATTTCTCTACCTTACTGATAAGCAGGTCTTTGTAGCATAGAAGGGCCAGAAGCTCTGGAGTCAGATTATGAGGCCAGCCCTTTGTGTGAGCTTGGGTAAATTAGTTAACCTCTCTATACGTTAGATGTAAAATGGATGGAATAATGTACTGACTTCATGAGGTTGTTTTGAGGATAACGTGAGATGCCTCCTGGTAAGGCACTGAAAATGCTGCTTGGTACTTAGCACTCAAATGTGATTCTTAGATTTGTATCCCTTGTTCTTCATTTCATTAATATATGGATGCTGTGGTTCTGTCTTTGTCAAATAATACTTAATAATGTCCCCTAGTGTACTGTAAGAAACTACTACAAACCTGAGTCTTAGAGATTATGTTTATAATTTACATGCATATTTTAATAGCTAACAGTGGAAATGATCTTATTAGGCTAGCTAAATATAGATATTTACATTTTTTTTGAGAATGTCATCCGAGTACAGGGTAAACGTTGTTGATTGATATAGACGTAAGCCATATGGCTGGCGTTTTGACTTTCGTGGTCCCATCATATGCACATTTAGCTTATGTGTTGACTTTAGAACCTAACCACTGTGTAAGATCCATTATTATGAGACCAGTAGCTAGCGGAATGAGAGTGGAAGGGTTTTCTTGGAGTCACTACAGATACCACCAACTTTGAAACACAGAACATTAGCTGGATTCCCCTTACCTTCTCTTCTGTTTCTCTGTGGATTTTAGTGAGGGGGCGATGAGGACAGAGTGGGATATATATCCATAGCTCCAGACTATGAAGGCACTACTCAGAAAGTAGGTTTTGAAAAATCTGCCACTGAGCAATGGGGAAGCAAAAACAAGGCATTACCTAAGGAACCATATCCCATTTCTACTATGTATGACTTTCCTTTCTCTACCTTACACAGTCCTATTCAACATTTAAGGCTCAAATGTATGAATAAATGAGCATGTTTCCTGTTTTTCTTACCATCCCTAGTATCTGTAAGAAACTATGTCATGAATGTCTGTGTCTCCTTAAAATTCATATGTTGAAATCTTACCCCCCACCCCGCAGTGTGGCTGTATTTGGAGTAAGGAAGTAATAAAGGTTAAATGAGGGTCATCAGGGTAGGACCCTGATCTAACAGGACTATGTTCTTAGAAGATGAGACACCAGAGTGCTCTCTCTCTCTGAGAAGACATGTAGGAAAGGCCGTGTGAGCACATAGGGAGAAGGTGGCCTTCTGCAACCCAAATTTCCAGAACTCTAAGAACTTTCTGCTGCTTAAGCCACCCAGTCTATGGTATTTTGTTATGGCAGCCCAAGCAGATTGATACAAACTATTGCATGTAACCTTGGTTGCTTTTATGGTAATTATCAAAGTAGTCTCTCCAATAAGTATCTTGAGACTGGGTCCTTGTTTGTTTCAGGATTAGGGTTGGCCAGTGACTTGCTGAACAAAATAGATGAATGGATGAAGCTTCTTTATTAATTGAACTTATGTGACTACTGCTAAAAAAAACTCGCTGAATATCTATTTTTTTTTATAAATTTATTTATTTTTTGGCTACATCAGGTCTTCATTGCTGCGTGTGGGCCTTCTCTAGTTGCAGCGAGTGGAGGTTGCTCTTCGTTGTGGCGCGCAGGCTTCTCATTGCGGTGGCTTCTCTTGTTGCAGAGCACGAGCTCTAGGAGCGTGAGCTTCAGTAGTTGTGGCTTGCAGGCTCAGTAGTTGTGGCAGGCGGGCTTAGTTGCTCTGCAGCATATGGGATCTTCCTGGACCAGGGCTCGAACCCATGTGCCCTGCATTGGCAGGCAGATTCTTAACCACTGAGCCACCAGGGGAGGCCCCATTATCTTTTGAAAGAACTGAATTAACCACATTTAACAGAAATCTTAGATACCATTAAGTTTATCAGAAATAGGTAAAAAATAACACTAAAACCTGACAACAAATGATGTAAACAGATATATCACAAAAATGTAAATACAAATAGATACTGAGAAAAATAAACCATTTGATTTCAGGAAAACAAATAGATGAAAGTTGTAATAAGATACTCTTTTTAAAATAAGTTAGCAATTTCCAAAGACCATTAATATTCAATATTTACAGAGAGATTATACTTCCTACAAGCTTTAGAAAATAACCTAGCAGTATACATTAGATACTTAGTTATTTATACAAGTTTGCCTATTATTTCCAATTCAAGATTCCATCCTAAGAAAATAATCTTCAAAGCAGGAAAAGTTTTGTGCTAAAATATTTGCTTTCTACTGAACTTATGTAATTCTAGAAAGGAGCATCGCAAAACCTTGTGCTTAAAGTGTGCATAACTGTCACTCATTTTAATTATAGAAATCACACAGTTTATCTTGAGATCCTATCCTCTTAACTCAGTTGTACTTTGAGGTGTTCTTTTCCCTCTCTTGGGTCATACATATTCTTGGAAGTCTGCTGCCTAGAAAACTTGAGAAAAGCCCCCCAGTCTTTATTCACTGTGGTCACTGCTCAGGTGTCCATTGACCTATCTATCCATGCAGTCTATTCCAAAGCCATCATTCTGGTGATTCTTATACACCTTGACCTTCAGAAATCTTCTACTGTCTCCAAGTCCTCAGCAATCATACTTCATTCTTCAAGCAGACATGAGCTTCCCATATCCATGGTCTTTGAACCTTTCAGGCATTCCAAGGAAAAAAGAAGCAGAGCACAGATTTCCATTATTTCTACAATCCAACATTTCCTTTTTCAGTTTCACAACTCTCTCTGGAACCAGACCATTTTAGTCTTTCCAAACTTGTACTTCTCTCTCCAAAAATCAGTCCAGATCCTTATACTCTGGAGGAAAAAAATCAATTAGTCTGTCTACTACCAACCTATCTACCTACCCATCTACCTCTTATCTATCTATCTATTTATCTATCTATCTATCTTTCTATCTATCTGTCTATCTATCTGTCTATCTACCTATCTATCTGTCTCCCTTGTGCTTTCATGATAGCCTTATAGGAAAATAAGAGACTTATTCAGTAATGAGAGGTGAATGATGAGCAAGTGGAAACTGGTTAACAATGATGACTCCAGAATTCAATATGGGTGTGGCTTACAAGTAGTTTCTTTCTTATTAAGTTTGGTAACAAGCACACTTTTCACTTAGACTGCATATTTATTTCATATAGATTGTATATTTATTTGGGGAAGCTTTTTGTGGGACTTAGGACTAATGGAGAATAGAGGAGTCCCTTTCTCAGTTAGCTCAATCCATTCTTTAGCTTCTCCACTGCTGGTATAATTATAGAATTTAAGAAATCTAGCTGGATAAGATATCCTGAGCATGATGCTAACAGGGAGTGGGGCTTAAAGAACTTGGCATTTGTACAGAGAGAGGAAATTTTAACAATTTTGTCTCCATCTCCCACTACTGAGGCCATATAGTCAATACATTTTAAATTTTATTTTGCATCCAGTGTGTTACATTTTCAAATTAATGTATGTATATTCAGTTATCTTTAGACAAAATGACTTACAAATACATGAAATATTTCAGTGTTACTTACCCCCCAAATTAACAATAAAGTTAATAATATATTCTCTTGGACTGGTAGTTTCTAAGACTACTTGTCTTTATTTTAATATTTAATAAATATAAACACCTGTCCTGTATAAACTGAAGTGGAATCATTGAAACATAAAATATAGACTTTATCACTGATAAATCAGTGAGAGAACTGAAGAAGCACTAGTAGGAATAGAAAGGGACATTACTGAATTACCTAGTTTTTTTTTTTTTTAATAAGAACTTTACATGTTTGTATACAAAGGAATAGCTGGGTTTTTTTAAAATGAATTTATTTATTTATTTATTTTTGGCTGCGTTGGGTCTTCAGTGCTGTGCGCGGGCTTTCTCTAGTTGCGACAAGCAGGGGCTCCTCTTTGTTGTGGTGTATGGGCTTCTCATTGCGGTGGCTTCTCTTTGCTGTGGAGCACGGGCTCTAGGCTCTCAGGCTTCAGTAGTTGTGGCTCGCGGGCTCTAGAGCACAGGCTCAGTAGTTGTGGCGCATGGGCTTAGTTGCTCCGTGGCATGTGGGATCTTCCCGGACCAGGGCTCGAGCCCGTGTCCCCTGCATTGGCAGGCGGATTCTTAACCACTGCGCCACCAGGGAAGCCCTCTGAATTACCTAGTTTTAAGGGTAGATATTAATTGCTTTATTTGTTACTATACTGAATTCATATATTGATAAATTCCTTTATGAATAATTCTAATATATGAGTGTCTATACATGCTAATATATAGCTCTCTATAGCTTGCAATTTCTATATATCAGAGTAGATCCACCGAAAGAAGTTAGGAAGAAAATATTGAATGGTTAGTATGTCTCAATAAGGATCAGTGTGTAAGCCTCAGAATAAAAAGATGAGTTAGAGCTGTTTTCTTAGCTATAATAGTTTATGAATTAGTAACAGAGGTTAAAAATCGTAAAACTTGTTGCGAGAACTAAATAAGAGCAATAAATTCCATCTGGTGGGAGACAGTAATGAGTATCAATGTTCTATTCAAGTATATTGATCTAACACTTTTACCCATGTAATCCTGCATCATTATCCCTTGGAATGCTTTTAGTTAGGTTTCTGAGAGTTGGTGCTCATTTTTTAATGATTAAAAATAACACAGGTATAACGTAGGTATAATCGGATAACAGAATGGGCTAAACTCAGTGGTGATTCAAA
Organism: Lagenorhynchus albirostris; assembly: GCF_949774975.1. Lineage (NCBI taxonomy): Eukaryota > Metazoa > Chordata > Mammalia > Artiodactyla > Delphinidae > Lagenorhynchus > Lagenorhynchus albirostris. The sequence goes on from NC_083102.1 coordinate 33,725,483, forward strand.
CAAGAAATGAATTTAATGTTCTCCAGTAAATCCCTTTGACCATGCTGTTAAATTCCCTTTCTGCACTAATGAGTCACACCTTGAACAGACATCATGGATTTCTCTTAACTATAAGAGCAGTCTTAGCTTGGCAGTTAAGCCTCAATGTCACCTCTAAGTATGTTCAGTTCAATTAAATGTAACAAATTCAATTCACACACAGTTCAAGTTTTCTCTCATTCTTAAGACTCAGGTCTGGCTCATTAGCCCTGCCACACAGAAGGGAGGCATAGTCTATTATTTCATTCAGTTTCCTGTCTCCATCCACTCATCCCAATCTATTATCTTCTGAGTCTTGCAGAGTTAAGGTAGGAGGACTTTTAGACTTCAGTGTCTCTGAGTGTGTCACATGCTCAAATTCTGTTCTTTCCATGGAACACAGATGGGTTCTCTGTTCCCATGGAGCTTCTATACTGCATAGTTCTCTAGGCGACATCTCCGCTCCGGCTCACATAGGTTCATCTCACTACTTCTTAATGTTGGTGTCCCCCTCCCATGGCAGGAAGCCCTCAGGGTGGCTTGACTTGGTTAACTTTCTTCAGTATCTACTTGCTATGTAGGAAACTAGTACATCTTTTGTGTATTATACCCAGAGCGGGTGGGCTGACTCTTGCTGCCCTCTGTGTAGTCAAACTCTTGCCTTGAGAAGACTCTGGGACAGAAGCTCCCAAATTTCAAAGAATATAAGTTGAAGCTCCTAAGGACTTTTTACCGTATTCCACTTAGGTGGCAGCATGGGTGGGCCTGTGAACAAATGAAGCTTAGCAAGCATCCAGCCAGGGTAATGCCAGTTTCCCCTTCTTGTTGTCAGCATTAATTTCTAAGAGTGTTTCTTTTGGGAGCAGAAAAATCACTTAAAGGAATGGCATCCCCTGCCTTTCCCCTGGATGTGAAATGGTGTGGAAAATATCCGAGAATGCCACACTTTCTGCCAACTTTCCTCTTCAACAAAATTATGAATTCTGTTTTGTAAGCTGGATGCAATTGTGGGAATGATAGCAAAAAACCAGTTTGACTCCCTCTTAGAAAACTCAAGCATAAGGTGTCTGAAAGCTTTTTGGCTGTTCTGTTTGGAACATGGAAATACTACTTGTTGTCCTCAGTATGGGGCTTTAGCCAAAATTCCAAGACTAAGGAAAGGTCCCATTCAACATATTATGACACATGGTCTTTGAAAGTTTCAGAGAAGCACAAAAAAGAAAATTAAAATCACCAGTCATTTCTCCACTGCAAAAGTTTTTGTCTCAATGCCTATTATCCTTCTTAGCTAGATGTATGCAAATATATATGGTCAGAATAATATTTTATAGATCCTTTTGATTCTTGCTTTTCCACTTAAATTATTCAAATACAATTCATTGTTCTCATAAAGTGTACTTTTCATTGGTGCATAGTTTTGCAGTATTTTATAAAATTTGCAATCACAAGAACATTTGCATTGTTTCTGGTGTTTCCTTCTTACATAATGCTCTGTTTAAATTAATTTATCAAACATATTTTGAGTGCCACTATGTGCCTGTCTCTGATATGTGCCTAGAATACATCAGAAAGCAAGACAAATGCAGCATAAATCTGTGAGAACAAAGGGGTAAGAGGAAACTTTTGGGGTATATATATTATATGTTTACTGTCTTGATTGTGGTGGTGGTTTCATGGGTGTGTGCATGTCAAAACTTAACAAATTTCATATTTTTAATATGTGCAATTTATTGTATTTCATTTATACCTCTATAAGCTGTTAAATAGCAAAAAAATATAATGAGAGAAGACAGTTTTCCTAAGTATATTTAGACATTATGGGTTAATATCTGAGAAGGCTGAGCCAAAGATCTGCTAAGAAACCAGTGATATGTCAGGATCTGAGGTTGCTAACTTACAAGTCAAATGGAAGGAAGACTGAAAATTGTCCAGTATTTGACTTAATGCATCGGGCTGTATTTTCTTATTTCTGTCACAAAATTACCAAACACGGTGGCTTAGAGCAACACAAATTTATTCTTTTTTAATTCTGGAGACTAGAAATTCGAAATAAGTTTCACTGGGTTAAAATGAAGGTATCAGAGGGCCTGATTCTTTCTGAAAGTTTTTTTTGGGGGGTAAATATGTTTCCTTGCCTTTTGTAGCATCTAGAGACTGGCTACATTTCTTGACTCATGACAGTTTCTCAAATCACTCCAACCTCTTGCTTACATCATCCTATCTCCTGTTACTGACCTGTAGTAGTTTCTCCCTCTGCCTTCCTCTTAAAAGACCACTTGTGATACAGCATTCGGCCCACCTGGATAATGCAGGCTACTCTCCTAATCTTAAAATACTTTATTTAATCACATTGGCAAAGTCCCTTTGGCCAGCTAAGGTAACATATTCACAGAATCCCAGGATTAGGATGTGAACATCTTGTGGGCAGGTGGGGGGGATATTATTTAGCCTACCACAGAGGTTATTGTAGAAATACTAAATAATGTATTTCAAGTTAAAGAAAGTTGGGAAGGGAGTGAATGAGAACAATGAAGGCAGCAGGTATAAATGATTTTGTAAGAATTTTGTTGTAAGTGAGAAAGTGGAAGTGAGAAGATAAATGAGCCAGGAGAAAGAATTTGATTATAATGGGAAATATTGAACATGTTTAAATGCTGATGGGAAAAGTCCAAAGGGCAGCAGAGGGTGAAGATAGAGGAGAGAGATAACAGATGTTCACATTTTCTGAGAACGCCAAGGGGCTGTGCTGAGGAGCCAGGAAAGACTGAAAATCATCATTTACTCAGAAGCATTTGTGAAAAGATTTGGGAGTAGAATACTATAACTGTAGAAGACAATTTCTTTCTTTTTTCCCAATTTATTCTTGGTTAATTTTTATTATTTTTTAAAACATTTATTTATTTATTTATTTGCACTGGGTCTTAGTTGTGGCAGGCGGGCTCCTTAGTTGCGACTCCAGGGCTTCTTAGTTGCAGCTCACAGGCTCCTTAGTTGCAGCACATGGACTCCTTAGTTGCGGCAGACGGGCTCCTTAGTTGCAGCTCTCTGGCTCCTTAGTTGTGGCATGTGAACTCTTAGCTGTGGCATGCATATGGGAGCTAGTTCCCTGACCAGGGATTGAGCCCAGGCCCCCTGCATTGGGAGCACAGAGTCTTATCCACTGCGCCGCCAGGGAAGTCCCTTGATTAATTTTTAAAAGACATTACATAATTATTTCTTTGCTTTATGGTTAGTTTTTAAATTACACTGTTTTCTTTCTCTCCCTCTCTCTCAAAGAGAATATTAAAAATGCCAAACTATGTTTCCTAGAAATCTAAAATGAACAACAAAATTGCTGCTGAAGAAAGCTGTGGTTTTGTAGATCTGCATGATTGCTTTCCTTCATATTTTGAATTTCAATTTTTTTCTAACTTTTCACTGGTTTGAATTTTTTTGTCAGACTTTACTAAACTGTACTATCAAGTGAACTGCACTGAATGAGTTATTGTTCCCCAAGGTTTACCCTTAACATTTCATATCACTATTTTTTCTTCCTCTCTTCCCATTGTCATTTCTGTGCATCCGGAATACAACAGATCATGGCTTCCACTGGGATCTCCAGGTAGAGCATTTCCAAGGTTTCCTATAATTGGTGTCTGCTATGCCTGCTCACTGAACGTTATGTAAATGATGGCAGGGACTAAGAACCCAGAGGTGTGTGTATGTGTGTATGATCCTGTATGAATGGATGTGTGTGAGTGCATTTGAGTGTGTGAATGATCTCTGTGTGTATGTTGATGTGAAGGGGATAACTGAGAGATTTGAGTAACAATTTTCAAGTCAGGATCTTCCTTACCCTGTCTAGTGTAGTGATAAATTTTTCAGTTTGTAATACAACTTTATACATCTGTTGGGCATTTATTGTTTAAAAGTCACAGTACTAGCATCTGTTAAGGAAAATAGTTGTTCTTAGAAAGTAAAAAACCTATTGGGAGAGTGGTTGAAAAAGGAAGGGGGAAGAGCTAAGTAACTAGAAATATTAGGAAATGGGACAGTGGCCTAGGGCCTACTTTATATTGGGTAGTCAGACACAGCCTCTCTGAGGAGGTTCCTGCTTAAGTTAAGCCCTGAATAACCAGGATGTTGAACTGAAAGTTACATGTCATTAAGGATATTAGTATTATGGAATTTCAGAAAAGATACTAATCTGATTTGACTGTGGGGTCCAGAAAGTTTTCAGATAAGATAAGGCATTTCAGAAAGATGGGACACAGGCAGGAAGGAACAGAGGGTGGAGGGATCAATGTAACTGTGGGAATGAACTAAGTGATGGAGCCCATGGCAAGGAACAAAGGGGCGAGTCCAGGAAACAGAAACAGCTTCATCTCGGTTGCAGCTGAGGGTAGAATTATGTGAAATAAAGTGGAAAAGGTGTTTGAGATCATATTGTGTAGGGTCTTAAATGGTTGTGTGGAGAATCTGTATTTAAAAGTTCACAATGTAGCAGCATTAAAAGTACAAAAGAATGACACAATTGAAATTATAATAATGAGAGCTGCTATTTATTGACATTACTATGTGCCAAGTACTTCATATATACTATCCCTTTTTATATACTCCTTACAAAGTTGTAGAAGTTTATTATCACAGGTGAGTTAATCTGATGCTCAGCTGTGGGAAGTAATCTGCCTGTAAGTCACAGTACAAGAAGGGATTTGAACTGAGGTCAGAGAAATGCCTCAAGTCAGGGAGGCCAATTAAGAATCTGATACAATCGTTGAGGTGTAAGATGTAAGGGGACATGAATTACAGTAGTGACCACGAGCCCAGAAAAGAGAAGATGCAAAGTCTATAAGATATAGGATCATATTTGATGTAAAGAAAAAAAAGGAATAAATATTTTAGATTATATAATCCAAGATGATACCATGGTTATTATTTTCAATTTTAATGCTATTAATATTTTTTCTAACTATTGTTTTTAGCATTTTAAACAAAATATGTACTCAGTATATGAGATTTAAAAAATACATAATAATAGGAGAGAGGGAAAACTTTCCTAATTTCCTAACACTGCTAATGCTTTCGTACCTATTGATAATCACTGCTGATGCTTTGGTACCCTTCTGAACTTTCAAAAGTATATGCAGAGATATCTGAAGGATTCTTTTAAAAACACTTTAACATGATTATTATTGTACTGTAGGTGGAAGTTACAGCCTTTTACATTGAATTACCATTGCTTTTTCACATTGTTATATAAACTTCAAGAATATTTTACCATCTGTATAATAATGGGTTTCCATTACCTTATTTAATCATCTACTTACTGTTTTCATTTAGATTGTTTCTGGTATATTTTTAAAGATAGCTTTTATGTGCAGTTTTTTGTTTTTGTTTTTTTTTTTGCATTCAAGATTGTATACTTAGAATGGATTTTCAGAAATGAAATTATAAAATCAAAGAATTTGGCCATTAGAAATTGCGTGAAACATACTACCAAAATACTTTTCAAAGAGTTTTGCCAATTTAAATTCATCTCAATAATTTTTGAGAACTACATCTCACTACAGTCTCAAAAGCAAGGAATATTATATTTATAACATGATATCAAAGAGAAATTTAGGGCAGTGCTTTAAAATAATAAATGCCAGTGAGATATGTCACATCACTCTGCAGGAGTTGCAAAAAGTAGGTTGCCAAGACATGGTTAAATGACTCCTAAGTCTCTTACCACATAGAAAAAAAAAAGTGAAGAGGGTAGATGGAGTAAAGATTGTTAAAAGGATTTTGATTTGGGGAGGGAGCTGCTAGTTTTCTGTGTATTGGACACATTTTCCAAGTGAGGTGGGACTGGGGTACCTACTCCTCCCTTTAAATCTTATAAAATAAGTTTGTACAGCACAGATGGAAAACCCAGAATTGGGTCCTGTTCCACTGGAGGATTCAATGATTTGGACTCTGATTCCTTCCTGAGAAATCTCAAGTTTGAGAAGTCGGCTGGGTTTTGAAGAAGATGTGGCCCCACTCTCTGCGTTTGTTATGGGAACTAGACAGGATCACGTGAGAGTGAGACAAGGTGGATTTAGGCCAGAGGCCGTGGGCAGGTGTACACACTTCATCAGAGACAAGCTGGAGGTGAGGCTATCTTCCTGGGCTGGTAAGTGAAGGAGGCCCTCAGATTCAGAGAGATGTATTTCTGTAGAGCTTGGTTTTACAGGAGAGAGAAGCCTAGCCTGGGTGTAGGTCTCAGTGAAAAAGGCTGCTGAAAGAAAAGGTCAAGCTTTAATGAAGGTTTAATCATTTCCCGGCACCAGAGAGTATTTTGGTAACTTCTTGCCTTTTTTCCCCTCCAACCAGTAGTTTGGGGTCTGTCCTTTTCATCTGTGGGCAGAGCAGGAGCTCACTCCACTGAACAAATTTACAGGGACAACGAGAGATTAAAATAAAGGGAAAGGGGAGTCCTACAACTTTGTTTTCATTTATATTTATTTAGCAATCTGTGAAGTTTAAGATTTTTGACAGTTTGATCGACCAGCCATATTTCTCTTTTAAATTATCAATAAGCATATTTATTTCTTTCAATAGTAGTCTACTTAAGTTTTCAAGGGAAAAGAAGAAAACATGAATATGGCTTCTGTGACATGAGTTGGATTATACAGGAAATCACGACCAGCTATTCTTGAAAATCCTTCATGCAATAAGCAAAACTTCCAATAAAAACAAGTATAAATTTGAATGGTAAATCTTTGTATTCTAATCAAATACCTAAAAATATTCTTTTTTACACTTTCTATTTGATGACTTTGTAGTTTCTGTATGTATATTGAAGTTACATTTCATCCTAGTTATAGCAAAAGTAGCAAAGTGCTATTTAGAAGGGTTTGTGGCCGTGTAGGAGTCAGGCAGTGCAGTGTAATGGAAAAGGTACCAAAATTTAACTGCAGAATAGCATTGTTCAGTTCAGCCCCAGTTTTGTCTCTTACTAATTATGTGGCATTGGAAGAGTAATTTAACCTCAGAGTCTCAGGTTTTAAATATATGAAAACAGAGAGAGTTGCCATATAGAATAAAACAAGGTGGTGTATGTGAGTCAGAATGGAGTAGTTTGTGTCTTGGCCTCCTACCCCCCTCTTCCCACCGCACTCCTACCTCACGCTTACTCCTTCTATTTGTAGGGAGGGTGTCTTTGGGTGTCAAGTCAGACAGATAATCTGTCAGCATAATAGCATCAAAGCTCTTCTAAAATAGGAGTCTCAATACAAGCAAGAGAAAAATCTGTTGATATTTCTTTTTGAAGCCCCTTAACAGGATCAGCTGGGGAAATGTTTCAGATTTTCAAAAGTTCCCCCAAACTTAATACATTATCAGTAAGAAAAATAAACAGTGATTTCCTAAACATGAGCACTCTCTGCTCTCCTCCACCTACCACGTGGAAAGCAAGGTGGCACTAATCATTATTTCTTCAGCAGTGCAAATTACCTCTGCGTTGTATTCCCACCCTATCTTAAACACAGGGTTCCCTTTCATGTTATAGCCAGAAGGGTGAGCTTGTTAAAAACTTGTCCCACCACTCTCCAAAGTGCCATTCAGGGATCCACTCATGTGCCTCTCATTAATGACAAAGACCTGTGTCTAAAGGAGTGTGCAAAACCCCAGAGAGTGTAAAGATTCAAAGTGTTATTGAGGCCAAACCATCTTATCTGTAGGTGAGCCTTCCGGGTCATGGTGGATTCACCCAGATGAAATAAAGTGTAAAATTTTCCATGTGCCTGGGCCTCCTGTGCAATCACTCAATGCAGAGCTTTAGATCACCTCCTCCATACTGAATACAAATTACCCAATAAAACAAATAAAAGCTCTCCAAGGCTATATCATACATCATATAAATTGTTTAGCTCCATTGAAAAAACAAATATTATGCAGGTCAAGTAGCAAAGTTAAATATCCACATTTACAAAATTTAGAAGTAATTGTTTAAAATCAAAATGCAAATTAATTCCTTTCCTCCTTTTGAAAACTATTTCATAAAATTAAAAGTACACCTCAAAAAGCCAAATATATGCCCATTTTCTTTATATAACTTTCATGTGTACATAGCTTTTATTAATGTAGTTTTATAGGGGTGAAGATTCTAAAGAAAATATGTCTATTAAGTATTGCAGAACTACGAGGGATTGCTTATTCAGACCCTTGATTAAAACAATACTTCCAGGTTTGAGGATTTTTATCCTCTGCTGGAGAACTGAACAAAACCCCTGTAATTTAGTTATGCAACATTACTCAGTTTAACTGGCATTTATGTTCTCCCATGTTCAAACACGAATGGGGAAAGAACATTCCTCATCCATCAGAGGACACGGACTGTATTTTGTTAGGATAGTCATCTTGTTATGTCCCATTCAGCTCAGCCCCATTAAGCTTTTGGGCCTAGAATTGCTGCCTGCTGCCAGAATTAATATCTCAGTATTTTTCCCCCTTAGTTTATGGTTACTTTTCAGGAATTAAATGATCATTCAGAAAGTTGACTTCAGTTTATGAGCTGTTAAACCTATGGTAGATATGATACAGCAAAAAGGAAAGCATAAAAGTTATTAGTAGCAAGTTTCCTTTGCAGATATTTTCTGGTTCCATTTTTTTTTTCTTTAAGACCAAAGAGCCATATTCCTTCCTAAGCCTTCCTCCTATGTGATTCCAGGTTTTATATCAATATGGACCAGGGTCCCCCAGGTAGTAAAGGGAAGCTTATCCAATAAGCATCAATATTTCTTCCTTTAAAATGGCAGTTTTCGGGGCTTCCTTGGTGGCGCAGTGGTTGAGAGTCCGCCTGCCGATGCAGGGGATGCGGGTTCGTGCCCCGGCCCGGGAAAGATCCCACGTGCCGCAGAGCGGCTGGGCCCGTGAGCCATGGCTGCTAAGCCTGCGCGTCCGGAGCCTGTGCTCCGCAACGGGAGAGGCCACAGCAGTGAGAGGCCCGCGTACCGCCAAAAAAAGAAAAAGGCAGTTTTCCACATACGTTAATTTCTCTTTCTCCCACCATCGTATTTATTCTGCAAGTGAGGTAAAACACTATATGCCATGGTAATAAAGTCTAGATAAATGAAAAAAATGTATGGAATGAAAAAGTTTTTTTGGTGCTCAAGGTTGTCTATATGACTGTTGATAAAACGTGTAAGATTGACAGCTCTGGAAATTAAAATTTGTAGTCTACAGAATGGATCAGCAGTTGGTGGCGGCAGGAATCATCATCATCAGTAAACAGTATTCGTTGAACTACACTTTATGTATATCAGCTAGTTCAGGCATAAATCTCTGTTAACTCTCTACAATCAAAGCATTGTTGCATTAAATGGAAATTTATGAATGAATATTTGAATTACCATAGATGCCCAAAATGTTTAATCTGTTTGCTTTACTGCTGGTCATGTGCTTTGCCAGTTTCTAACTTTTAGCAGACTTAGGAAGCTCTCTATTGTTTTTTCCTCAGGGAACTACTTACTCTGGCAATACTTGGCTACTGTGTCATTCACAAATACAAATAGATGCTAAAAAAACAAAACAAACAAACAAAAACGCTGCTCTGTTATACCCACATCCTGAAACAGAGAATAAGAGTGAAGCACACAACATTTTTTCAGTGCATAAATTCACCATGTTTATTCTCTGTAGATAAGTTACATAATTGAAGACTTCTATTTCCCTCTTCTATACGTGGTTTACACTTGGTTTCCTTAAGGACTGTCTCTTTCTCTCTCTTTTTAAAATTCAAATTGAGTTAGGGCCCGCAAATTAGAGAAGAGTTTGAGAATATTTAAAACAGTAAAAAAGTAAGCATGTAATTATAAATTCTGTTAAAATCTAAGGGCCTCATTAACCATTGCATTTTTAAAACTCACCCCCGGTTTCCAGCTCACTGATATTTCAAAACCTTCCGTAACACACTCTCCCCATACCACACTCCCGTCTCAGCACATGTCTGCTCCTGGGCCCGTTGACTTTCCTCTTTTTTTGGTGCCACTCTAACTTATTTATATATTCCACTGTAGGGAAATCGGTTGTTTGCGTATGTTTCTCCCATTAGACTGAGAGTTTATTGAAGGAAGGTTCTCAGTTGGTGGCATCTTTGTAAACTCATCCTGGTCGCCTCACACAGGACCTGGCACACTCTGGATACTCTGTCAATATGCATAGAGTAAATATATGTGTCTTATGACAACATCTGTTCCTTCCAGTCATTACTGCCACTCATATTTCATCCTGTGTTTGTTTGCTGGGCGAACTCTAAAACTTTGGATTGTTTTGAGGAATAACTTAGAAGTTTTCTCTGAACTGATATTTTCAGGTCTTGGGTGCACTGGACCTAAATCCCTTAAATAAGCAAATAGTTTTCAGGGAAGCAGGCTACCATCCAGCCCTCATTGGCAGGGTCTAAACTTCTCTAATGAGGGCTGGCTGCTATTCTGAGCCAAGGGCCCTGTCTGTCTGTTTCTATTTAACAGCAAAGTCCTTAATCTTCATCATTCTCAAACCCCCATTTGTTTTCCAATTTTTCTCACATTCTTAACATAAGCCAAATAAAGTAGTTCCATTTCCTGTCCATTTTAATATCATATTTTTACAGGATACTCATGGATATCAGATTTTTCTGCGTCTTTCCCACTAACTAAACCATTTTTTCTGCTTTCAATCTGTAGAGAAAAATCTTTCTCCACTGGCTTTTGATTCTGATTAAGGGTAGCCTTGTCTGTCACAGAGAACTGATAGTATGGGACAGTAGCTGGATGTGTACACAAATAACTGTACTGCAGTTTTGATAAGCAAAAGATGTGAAATATGTCCAAGGACCAAAGAATATAGAGGAAAGAGAGATGCTCTCTGCTTGGAGATGTCAAGGACTGACTCCAGAGTCTCTCAGACAAATCACAGGGCCAAGGGCATTTCGGAAAAGTCTGCAGCATGTGTAAAGGCCCAGAGGCATGACAGAGCATGGCATGGGCAACTGCTGGAAGTTCTTTATCTCTGAAGCATGTAGTATAACTTTGGAAGTTGTGGGAGATATGGTTACAGCATTGAAGGGGGTTCAATATGAGAGACATAGTACAATTAGATACCGTTTTAGAAAGTTAACCCTGGCATCAAGGTAGAACCTAAATTAAAAGGAATGAGAATCATCAGTACATCCATCAGTACATCAGTACATCTAAAGTGAACATCAAGGCACTGAAAGATAAAATAATAGAATCACAGGGTTAAGGGATTAACCATTTTCTATCCTGGAAAAAGGAAGCTATTTTAAAGGGTTACAAATTGTGAGGATGAGTAAGAACTCTAGGGAATAACAGTGCATAGTAATGGAGATGTTAGAAATTTGAATATTGAGCAGTGAGTTATGTGTACATAATTGAGAATTCTAAGGTTGTATGTGTATAATAAAAGGCTCATAGAATTAAACAATAATATACATGAGCATCTGTGATGTGCTCTGTGCCTTGCTATATGGAAAGGATATACATGAAGAGTAGAAAAGAAGAAAAGCTCCCTGATTTTCAGGAGTTGGGGACCAATATAAAACTGAAACAAGTTTCTAATAAGTTCTGAATTGTGGATTTTAATGTTGTGGGACTTCAGAAATAAGTTAGATCAATGTCTTCATTCTACATGCCAGGTGTATAGAGTTTGGAGGAAGTGATGGTATAGCGTGATCCCAGGGGATCACGGGAGTGAAAGTAGAGAGAGGATGGAGCCTAATTCATTTGTAGAATTGGAGACTGGCTGGAACATAATTGGTTTAAAATCAACAGAACATGTTGAGGAATAGCAAGGAAAAGTTTGTGTAAGTGCAGTGGAAACAGATTACAGAGACTACCTCATCACTCAAACAGGGAGATTAAATGGTGGAGTGGGGAATTGGGAAGCCCTAAAGCTTTTGCCCTTCATGGCATGGGGGAGAGACAAAATAAAGGTGTTGCAGGAAGGCTGGTCTTGGAGGAGATGTATATGATGCAGTCACAGAAGGCTCAGAGTAGCTTCCAAAGAAGAATTACCAATCACCCAATTGTCTTCGCAACATGAGACCTCAAAGTGCTTCCTTTTGTGCCCTTCTTGTGTCTAGACACAACTTCTGTTTGCCGTTATAATTTTTTTTGATACATTGCTCATAGCCAGAATTCAGAAGATACCCCACTTCTATGGAGAATGTGAAGACGTGAGTTTTATGCCACTACATGTAAGGATCCTGCTGCTACAAGTAAAGATTCTTGCTAGTGGTTTCCTCCGATGTGACTTGAGATATTTTACTTTCTTCCTTCTCTGCTAACCTGTGTACATATTGAAAAAAAAAAAAAAAGGAAATCAGGAACTGTATAGTACTGAGCACAAGGTAAGCATCACACATACTTTCTGAATAATATAATACATAAAAAAAAATCTATGGATAGTTAGAGAAACCTCCTCATTGTGGAGGCTGTAAACCTCTTTTTTTTTCCTGGACATTTGGCTAAATCTGCAGGTAGACATAGTAAACCCTGCTCTCGTATTCCAGCGCATATTGTAACTACAAACAACTGAGGCTGATTTCCACAGCCACGTTAGAAAAGTTAGGCCTGCCGTTGAGTTCCACCTCTGTAATACTTGGCTTTCATATAACAGTTTTCAAGCTTCATTTAGTTGGTACTGAAGAGCCCACTGTTGCTATAATATGTATGGAAAAATGATTCTAGTCAGGCGCACTAAATTCCTTGAGTAAATATGTGTAGTGGAAAGAAGAAACACATTAGGTCTGGTACTAGTTTGAGGCCTGGCAAACGAAATACTCTATGAACTTCTAGTTTTAAAAAATGAATTCAATGCTGGAAACGCAAGCTTTGTGGCAGCATTGCCATGACTGGCTGCTGTTGGAGAGCTGACACCGTTCCGATAACACCGTGTTCATGTGGACCAAATCTGTGAATTTAGGAAGGAAAAAGAAGGAGCAAAGTTAAGGAGGCAATTACTGTCAATTATACCGCAAAGGCTATGTGTGGAAAACATTAATAAATCACTGAAAAGTAAAGAGCTGGGAAACTGCCATTTAAGTGGAAAACTTGTATATCAGAAGTAGCAAACTAGAAGCAGGTGGTATGAATCTGGCTTGGACGTGTGTTTTGTTTGGCCTTGGTGTTTTAAAAACGTAAACTTGTCTGTCTTTATGTATGGCTTGTGGTCTCTGCCTCTCCACTTTCCCCATCACGCTCTACTGTCTTACACTGTCACTCTCAATTCTTTTATGCACCTGATATTATTCAAGTTTGCACCACCTAGAATAATTTTTTGAGGTGTTTTTTTTTTTTGTAGCAGTATTATATTGTAGTAGAAAAACTTTGAAGGCAAAAGACTTGAGGTGAAATTTGAATTAAGTGATTTGTTGACTGGGCAGTGCATCTCTATAAACTTTATTGTTCTCCTCTTTAAAAGAAGAGGCAAAAATAACACTACCTGCTATGCTTATCCCATAGGCTAACGCAGGCTAAATGTGGAATTACAAGTAGGATACGGTAGGAGGATATTTTTCACCCTAAGTGTGGTATGGTTAGCTATTATTTTGTTTCAAAATGAAGAACTTTGTTTCTTGAATCCTTTAATTCACAGACATTTCACAACGATTATAACCAACTTTGGGAATCATATGTCTGGGCCCTTTCAAGTTTCTGGTCTGCATATGTCATTAGACCTCAAACTTGATGCACAATGGAATGAATGGTGGAGCTTTAAAAAATACTTATGACTTCCCTAATAATTCTGAGCTAATTGATCTGGGGGTGGTCTGGGCTCTGGAGTTGAGGCTGTTTTGTTTTTGGTTTTGTTTCTGTTTGTTTTTACACTCCCCAGTTGATTTTAATGAGTAATCAACACTTGAGAACTATGGCTTACACTGATTCATTAAAACTATCACTTAAAAAAAAAAAGAAAAGAAAAGAAACATCACTGAATTATAAGATTTAGCCAGAACTGATTTGGTCATTCTCAGACTATTTTGTAGTAAAACAGATATTGCTGGTTAGTTATTCCATCTTTTAATTCAGTGATTCTCAAAGTGTGGGCAGTATTAGTACCACCTGGTATAATAAGCTGACTAATGGCCCCCCAAAGATGTCCTAATCCCCAGAGCTGATGAATGTTATTTTACATGGCAAAAGGGACTTTGAAGGTGTAATTAAGTTAAAAATCTTCAGATGAGTACAATAGCCTGGATTATCCAGGTGGGCCCAGTGTAATCACAAACATCCGTATAAGAGGAGGCGGAAGAATTCAAGTCAGAGAAAGTATGTAAGGACAGAAGGTGGGCGTCACAGAAAAGCGAAGAGGTTACTGCTGGAAGCATCTCTGGCTTTGAAGATGGAGAAAGGGGCCATAAGTCAAGGAATATAAGCGGCTTCTAGGAGCTGGAAAAGGTGAGGAAATGGACCCCTGCATCCCCAAGCAATTCTGCCAACAATGATTTTAGCCCTTTGAGACCCAATTTCAAATTTCTGACCTCCCAAACTGTAAGATAACAAATTGGTGTTGTTTTAAGCCACTAAATTTGTGGTGATTTGTTATAGAAGCAATAGGAAACTGATAACCTGGAAATTCATTAAAAATACAAATTGTCAAGGCCTCTCCTGGACCTACCATATCAGGATCTCTAGAGGGTGCGTTCAGTAATTCAGCCTTTCATGAGCTCTCCAGGTGATTCTGATGCACAGTAAAATTTGAGAACCATTGCTTTAGATTATGTTATTTAGTTTCTTTTCTTTCTAAAATTTATGGTTTGAATGGCTTTGAAGTGGGAGAGTATGTACAAACACTCAATTTGATTACAGAAAGTTTTATATAGGGAAATAGATTAAAAATAATCCTTTGAAGAAGGCATTTAAACTGAAGCTAGTTTGGGGAAGATTCTCAATGTCTGGCATGATCGCTAGGCTTGTAAAAATGTGTGTTTTAAGAGAGTTCTGATCTTTAGTACAGAAATTACAGACTTTAACTTAACACATTCTTATTTGGTGAGCACACAATTGATAATATCACTAGACATCCCTTCTTGTTATAGGAGGCTTTGAGGAAGAGGTAAAGTCAACCTAGGAATCCCAAATCCTATCTTCTTTTCAGTTTCAGTGCTATTCTCACAAGAAGTTTAATTTGAACCTGAAGTGGAACAGCTAGCATATATTCACATGCTTTAAACGTCCATGCATTGTCAGAGAGAGTGGGGGGGGGAGAATTTACATTTTAACAAAATGTTTGTAATTTCAAAATACCTTGATTGACTACCGCCCAGTGAGTGAAAACCATATGCAGTCAGTAAACGTGGAAATTCTCTGCTGCTTTGATTCTCATAATGAAAACTTCAAGCAGCCCCACATCTGTTCCCTTAGGTCTATCTAATCCCATTGTGTCTGTTTAAACTGTTGGCAAGTATGCACATGGTTTTGAAGACTAGGCGCCTCTCTGTGGGGAGCAGCATAGAGACTACTGATTTATATCCCTAAGGCTTCTGATGTAGTGAAAGCCAAAAATTTCCACTTTGACATTGAATGGTGACTAGTTTAGCTACTATAATATTACCAATCCGGCAGCTCTTGAAACTGTCTGTATGTGAACTTTTCATTTGACCCAACTGGGTACTCTACATTTGTCACTTGAACCTAAGAACAATCTTCTAAAAACGTTGAAGTCACTTCTCCTTCTGTTATTTATAGCATGGCTGGTAATTTCTTCGTCAAACTACTTAACTGTATTTTATCATACTTTTAAAAATATGGTATGAGGATCTAAAGTTCAGGGAAGTATAACAATCAGTTGAAAAATACTAACCAGAGAAGTAATCATACAGTCTTGTGTCACCTGACATGCAGTGAACAAGCTGATGAATGAGTTAGGATTTAAATGGTAATTATCATTCATCATTATAATAGACTTATTAATTCATAAATTCTTGGTAAGCCAATTTTCTATAAAAAGGTTAATAATAAAAGTGGAAAAGAAAAAAAATTGCCTCAATGTGATAAAAAATGTAAGAGCTAAAATATCTTTACTGCCACATATCCCTCCTAATTATCCAGTGGTTTTATATTAAATGTTTCTTAATACAAGACTATATTTTCTCAGTATTTTGAAAGAACAAAAAGTACAATTTCTTTTATTACTCACCCCCTCACACTCCCCTATATGAACCAGCATAAATACAATAACCAAACTGAGATAATATTTGAACGCTCTAAATTAATATAATCCCAAATAAACTGAGATGGTTTTAAACAGTGATTCTTGTTAGTAAATGTCAAGGTATCACATTTCAGGTGTTTACTGGACTAAATCTTGCATATTCCACACAGTAGCAGTATACAGATATCTGCTTCAGATTTATGTGCATAAAAATGACAAATTGAGCCAAACATAAGCATGATTAAGTTTTCTTTAGTTTGAAAATGCCAATCAGCCATCTTGACATCAATTTCAACAATACCGGTAAAGCATTTTTGTTGCACTCCATCCCTTAATAGAGCTACAGAAAGAAGTGCAACCACTGCAGAAGAAAAAAAATAAGATCAGCTCTAAACACTGCTAAAGTTTAATCCTAAAAAGTCAAAGATAAAACTTATTGAAATTCTTTCTTAAAATTCTTTAAACAGTCATTTAAAATCGTTACTGTTGATTATATTCAGAGAAATAGGACAGATTCTGTTTGCATAACTTTTGCTCTCAGTTTGGAACATGAACAACAAAGTGCCATGATTAATGATTTTTACCATTCTTTTTGTTTTCCTGGTGATAGTTGGCATAAAAATGGGCTATCAACCATGTCAAATTGAAGTCAGTAGGAATAAAATAAATCAAAATCCTTAAGTTGAGTCAACTATAGAGTCAGAATATGATACTCCACTGGACAAATTTGCATCCAATTTTGGGGGGAAATTTTTGGTCATCAAAATAAGTGCATTTCCCATTAAGTTGCCAATAAAGCTTGAGGGAGAAAGCTCACATTGTTTACTGTAAAACTGATACTATAAAGATTATATGAGATCACATGTATAGATACAGATATGTAAACTGTAATGGGATTTCAAATAACAGAATAATTATGAATTTCAAATTTTCCTTTATATGCAATAAAAGTTAATAGTACAGTAAAGATCCAAATCTCTAGGCCATAGGCAGATAACCTGCTGTTAACATTAGTGATTGGAATTTTGTTTAAATAATAGCTATATAATTAGGACCACATTGCCTGACAAATGTTTGGCACATACAGCTTCCAAGGTTTCATACACCTTGGAAAGAAAGAAGGCAATATCTAACAAAAGTTGATAATAGCCAAAACAACATGGAACAATAAGACCTCCCTCCCTCCCTCCCTCCCTCCCTCCCTCCCTCCCTCCCTTCCTTCCTTCCTTCCTTCCATTCGTCCATTTATTTTTTTGTTTTTATGTTGGGGAATATGTGTGTTAGGTGAGCTCTCTGATGTCTTCCCTTGAGGCTCATTTTATGCTTCTAAAATTGAATAATGGGGTGGCACATCAGACTGCAGTAGGGAATTCTCCTTTGTAATCGGAGTTCTGAGGAGATATGTTATACTGTATCGTGTTAGAAAAATTAAACAGGTCATCCATGCCTTTCCTGACTATTCTGTTCTTCTCCCTTAGTGGGCAAGAGTAGAATTTCCTGAGGAAGGATGCTCTCTGTTAGGCAGACAGCCCAATGCCCAACCAAAATAAATGAATAAATAGACTAGTTAGTTAATTAATTAATTTAAAATAAAGAAATAAATCAAAGGCTCAACTTTGCCACTTTATCACAGACCGCCTTTGAACCTTAAACACCAGGCTGTGTCTGGAGATCTCAAGCCCTCTTTAGGTGGTTTAACAAGAGCTCCTTCCGTTAACACTAGGCCTGATGATAAATGTTATGTGGCTGGTTAGAGGTTGAAAAGTCATCAAGCTATAAAAGTCTATGTTGTTGCTGAGACTCCAGAGGACTAAGTAGTGTTGGATAATAAACTCAAGTTCTATGAGAATCAGAACATTACAGACAAAGCATTACAACATGAAATTCGTAATTTATTTGAATCAACACATATATGATTAATAACAAAATAACCTCTCTCCTGAGTGTTACTTTGTTTCTATAAACATCCTGTAGACCTTTGGAATCATTCTTATGTAGAAAGTTCATAGGTGT
This sequence comes from Lagenorhynchus albirostris, assembly GCF_949774975.1. Lineage (NCBI taxonomy): Eukaryota > Metazoa > Chordata > Mammalia > Artiodactyla > Delphinidae > Lagenorhynchus > Lagenorhynchus albirostris. The sequence goes on from NC_083102.1 coordinate 33,743,678, forward strand.
GATGTACACAATTTGTTGTTTGTGCTGTTGTTAGAACTGTTGACCTGTTACTTGTTCTCATCATATTTTCCATGTACATTTTTGCAAATATACATGTAAAGTTCATGCATTCTCAAAATTGTTAAAATATATTGAGTACATTTTCTTTCTTCCTGCGACTTCCAATTTCAGGTGTTGTTTTCAGTTTTCTAAAGTGGCAGTTTGTTATTTATTTACTCAACTAAGTCCCTGAAAAAGATCGGAAAGTTCTGACTGCTGGGTTTGTGTGTGTGTGTGTGTGTGTGTGTGTGTGTGTGTGTGTGGTGCTGATCAAGAGAGGGAAATGCATTTGCACTGTAAGCACAATTCTTCGAATTCTGCCTTCCATCTAGAGACCAAAGCAATCAATCATGACTGACATGATGAGATGCAAAGAGTAAAGATGGCAGGACATGATCACCTACAGAAACTGTTATATTTATCCCATCTGTAACTCATTCATTGTTGCTCCAGTTTTCCTAACATTCTCCCACTCACCTCTGAAAAATTGGCAGAAAATTTGGATGGGTTTATTTTTATGACCTCGTGGTTTCATTCTATTCAATATTTTGGGGGAAATACCAACTCTCATGCTGACTTCTTTCATTAAATATATATTTTAAAAATATACATACTCTGAAAACTGAGAATTCTATATTTATCTAACTAGTTGATTTAGTGCGTAAGATACCTAATCTCCTAGCACTTAACAGCCAGGCACCCCATCAGGTTCCTTGGAAAAGAGAGCATGCTTATCTTGGTAACAATGAAACACTGTTTTTAGGATAGATTTCCTCTCATCTGCCAGCATAGCACATGAAATCCCAAACTAAACTGTTGGGACACATCCTCCAAGCTCCCTCACTCTTAGTTACTTCTCTCTGTGCTGACTTCTGGGGTCCTCATGAAAGAGTACAACCAGAATGCCCACTCTCCAACCTGGTTTTGACTCTCTTCCTGGGAGAGATCAAATGATAATGATTTCTTCTGCTACCAAAGGAATTTCAGAGTTCTGGGAGAAAGTAGGCCTCAAGATGGAGAGAAATGGACAAATATTCCTCAGCCTTTGTTTTTTGCTCACAATGATCTCCGTTTGCCTTACAATACATACATTAGCTAGTATGTGTTATGGAATACTGAAGCATTTGTTTGGAACTTACAACACTGCCTTTATACCTAACCATATTTTATACTTTATGCTTTGGCAAACAATATTTAAGCATTTCCATGTAAAAGGGTATTCCTTTTTTCTCTTTATGCCTTCACAGCACGTAACATTTCTGTTTTTCTTTCTCTGTAGACACGCAAACTTACACACACACATGCACACTCATGCATGGCATAATCAGCGAAGCAAATTTGGCACATAAAAACCTTGGCATTAAAGAGCACAGTGTGTACAGTGAAATGCATATAACGTGGATTATCTTATAATGCCCAATTCTGGCATTTAAAATTTTACATTAAACTTCCCTGGTTAGGATATCATCTCCATGCAAGCAAGAATTATTTATTTGCATATTGATCACCATATTCCCAATGATTGGCACATAGTAGGCACACATTCAATATTTGTTGAATAAATTAGAAATATACCTTTAACCCTGAAACTTCATCAGATAAGAAAAAGATAATTTGTAATAGAAAAGCTATGACATGATTTGTGATTAGTAATTCATGAAGAGTGTAACGTTGATTCACAGGGAACACAAGTTTTCGTGTGGGTTCCTGACAACCTTTCAACTTGAAAATTATTTTAAACAGAAATTTGGTCTAAAGTTGAGAAACAGGGATTCAATATAGAGTGTCTGTTCGCAGGGAGATGGTCTTCTTGCAGATCTGATATGGAGCCAGCACACAGGTATATCTATACCAGGTATACAGATCCTGAAATGTTTCCATACTGGCTGATAACTATTATAAATGCTCGGCCTCAAATACCTTCTGTAGCCCCAGGCATTTCAATCTCCTTAAGAATTCCCGGGACCTTCCTGCAATCCCACAAAGAGTTAGTGCCCAGTATAGCAGGGGGCCTCCTGCACGGTGGTCAGAGATCATTCTGAATGACCAGTGCTTCTGCTGTACTGCTTGCTAAATATTTTGAATATCATCTCTGTTTTCCTGTTAGAGTTCTGACAGGAAGCCAGTCCTTGCCGTTCTGTCAAAGGTTTCATGAGAGGTGTAAAGTTGTCCTACCCACTGTGCAGAAGATCATTTAAAGGTTTGTTGAAAATGAATGAAAGAATGTGTAACTTTAATAGAGATCAACAGCATAGAACAAAGAGGCATGAGACGGGTAGCACTTCAGAGAGAACCGGTATAGAGTAGAAGTCAGGGAACAGAGATAAGAGAGTAATGCCTTGTCTTGGGCTACAAGGCAAGTGGAGAACAGAACAGCTTGACTGAATAATGATGGGAAGAAACTGGAGGAGGAGGTCAGAGACTGGACAAATGAATCTAGCTACAGTGGTGCCTCTGTGGGCACCCAGGCAGGCTAATGCTGGCATGGTGCACATGTGTGTCAGTCAAAGACATAGACATGAAACCTATCAATCTAATGGGTAAGTGGGGTAGCAGAAATCCAGGCAGTAACACGAAGTAAGGCAGTCCTGGTAACCCTGTTGGCTAAATACGGAATAAATGTGGATACCGGGACCTGAGGAACGAAGGGAGCTGGGGAGAAAAGGCTCTTGTGGCAGGATTGTATGTGTTTTATAATTCATTCAGCTAGCCAGAATTAGTGAAGCACCTTATGGATTTCAGCTTTTAAACTCAAAGTGAGGCAATCACTTGAGGTCACTCACCTTCTTAAAACTTATTTTTCCTTTGATTTCTTCTCTGTCTGTCCTTTTGACTTCATAACTTTGTCTCTCATTTATACCTCCAGTCCCCTCTCTCATATACCCACTAGCAGTAACCTTCACCCCAAAGTCCTGGTAAGTTGCTCTTTTCAAGTGGAAAGACCTACGGTAGCCTCAATCTTTTTTTTTTGTTTTAATTTATTTAATTAACTTTTTTTTTTTTTTTTTGGCTGCATTGGATCTTCGTTGCTGTGCACGGGCTTTCTCTAGTTGTGGCGAGCGGGGGCTACTCTTCGTTGTGGTGCACGGGATTCTCATTGTGGTGGCTTCTCTTGTTGCAGAGCACAGGCTCTAGGCATTTGGGCTTCAGGAGTTGTGGCTCGCGGCCTCTAGAGTGCAGGCTCAGTAGTTGTGGTGCACGGGCTTAGTTGCTCCGTGGCATGTGGGATCTTTCCAGACCAGGGTTCAAACTCGTGTCCCCTGCATTGGCAGGTGGATTCTTAACCACTGAGCCACCAGGGAAGCCCAGTAGCCTCAATCTTAATGAACACAGTCTTTACCCTGGCCGCAAAGCCAGCAACCAGCTGAGCACTGGCGCTCGCCTTGGGTAAAGATGCAGGAATTTTTACATGAACCAGTTAAGCAGAGGAAGAGGACACAGAATTAGTCCAAAACCGAAGTAAAAGATAGATAAACTGAGGCAGAAGCCCTAATTTTTTAGTCTGGACCAAATCAGAAAGCATGTAATCAATGCTACCACTCAGAGGGCTCATTATCTGGTAGTGGTTTTATGAGAGATAACTTGTAGGTCATGTGGACTGGTAATGCTGTGGGTTCTGGTCAGCTTCTACAAGCATCAGCTGGGCCTGCAGCTGGTAATCATCTGTGACCCTGTCTGCTACATGCTGAAGAATGCAAAATCAGTTGACTTCTCAGGAGAAGGAAGCCATACACACACATGACAGCATAGTGCATGAAGGGGGGAAATAGTGTACACAAAAAGAACAATGACATATATAGCAAGAAGGAGAATATCTTGAATAGATACTGACCACTAGACATAATGAGAGTCAGTAAACTTCTTGTCACACACATAAGAACAAGAAAGCCGTTGGGAATACAAGACTAAAATATTGGCTGAGCCAATTCCTGGCAAGAGGAATATTACCAACTCCCTATTGAGGAAGAATTGGTAATAAATACTAAACTCATACACCTGTAGTATAAGTTTAACTCATAACTCATACATAACTTAATCTAGTTGATATTTTATAAGTTTTTTCACACAATGATCAAATTATTCTTAAAGAACTTTCTGGATTTAAAAACCCAGTTAAAGAGATTGGTTCACGATGGCAGAGTGGAAGGACGTGAGCTCACTCCCTCTTGTGAGAGCACTGGAATCACAACTAACTGCTGAACAGTCATTGATGGGAAGACACTGGAACTCACCAAAAAATATACTCCACATCCAAAGACAAAGGAGAAGCCACAATGAGATGGTAGGAAGGGCGCAATCACAATAAAATCAAATCCCATAACTGCTGGGTGGGTGACTCACAAACTGGAGAACACTTATACCACAGAAGTCCACCCACTGGAGTGAAGGTTCTGAGCCCCATGTCAGGCTTCCCAACCTGGGGGTCTCGCAATGGGAGGAGGAATTCCTAAAGAATCAGACTTTGAAGGCTAGCAGGATTTGATTGCAGGACTTCGACAGGACTGGGGAAACAGAGACTTCACTCTTGGAGGGCACACACAAAGTAGTGTGCACACTGGGACCCAGGGGAAGGAGCAGTGACCCCATAGGAGATGGAACCACACCTACCTGCTAGTGTTGGAGAGTCTCCTGCAGAGGCGGGGGTGGCTGTGGTTCACCATGAGAACAAGGACACTGGGAGCAGAAGTTCTGGGAAGTACTCCTTGGTGCGAGCCCTCCCTCCCAGAGTCTGCCATTAGCCCCACCAAAGAGCCTAGTAGGCTCCAATGTTGGGTCACCACAGGCCAAACAACCATCAGGGAGGGAACCCAGCCCCACCCATCAGCAGACAAGCTGATTAAAGGTTTACTGAGCTCTGCCCACCAGAACAACAGCCAGCTCTACCCACCACCAGTCCCTCCAATCAGGAAACTTGCTCAAGCCTCTTAGATAGCCTCATCCACCAGAGGGCAGACAGCAGAAGTAAGAAGAACTACAACCCTGCAGCCTGTGAAACAAAAAACACATTCACAGAAAGATAGACAAGATGAAAAGGGAGAGGGCTATGTACCAGAAGAAGGAACAAGATAAAAGCCCAGAAAAACAACTAAATGAAGTGGAGCTAGGCAACCTTCCAGAAAAGGAATTCAGAATAATGATAGTGAAGACGATCCTGGATCTCGGAAAAAGAATGGAGACAAAGATGGAGATGATGCAAGAAATGTTTAACAAAGATCTAGAAGAATTAACAAAAACCTAGAGGAATTAAAGAACAAACAAACAGAGATGAACAATACAGTAACTGAAATGAAAAATACACTGGAAGGAATCAATAGCAGAATAACTGAGGCAGAAGAAAGGATAAGTGACCTGGACGACAGAATGGTGGAATTCACTGCCGTGGAACAGAATAAAGAAGAAAGAATGAAAAGAAATGAAGACAGCCTAAGAGACCTCTGGGACAACATTAAACACAACAACATTTGCATTCTAGGGGTCCCAGAAGGAGAAGAGAGAGAGAAAGGACCCGAGAAAACATTTAAAGAGATTATAGTCGAAAACTACCCTAACGTGGGAAAGGAAATAGCCACCCAAGTCCAGGAAGTGCAGAGAGTCCCAGGCAGGATAAACCCAAAGAGAAACATGCCGAGACACATAGTAATCAAATTGACAAAAATTAAAGGCAAAGGAAAATTATTGAAAGCAACAAGGGAAAAACGACAAATAACATACAAGGGAACTCCCATGAGGTTAACAGCTGATTTCTCAGCAGCAGCTCTACAAGCCAGAAGGGAGTGGCATGATAAAGTGATGAAAGGGAAGAACTACAACCAAGATTACTCTACCCCATAAGGATCTCATTCAGATTCTATGGAGAAATAAAAAGCTTTACAGACAAGCAAACGCTAAGAGAATTCAGCACCACAAACCAGCTCTACAACAAATGCTAAAGGAACTTCTCTAAGTGGGAAACATAAGAAAAGAAAAGGGTCTACAAAAACAAACCCATAACAATTAAGAAAATGGTAATAGGAACATACATATCTATAATTACCTTAAACGTGAATGCATTAAATATTCCAACCAAAAGACACAGGCTTGCTGAATGGATACAAAAACAAGACCCATATATATGCTGTCTACAAGACACCCGCTTCAGACCTAGGGACATATACAGACTGAAAGTGAGGGGATGGAAAAAAATATTGCATGCAAATGGAAATCAAAAGAAAGCTGGAGTACCAACACTCATATCAGATAAAATAGACTTTAAAACAAAGACTGTTACAAGAGACAGAGAAGGACACTACATAATGATCAAGGGATCAGTCCAAGAAGAAGATATAACAATTGTAAATATTTATGGACCCAACATAGGAGCACCTCAATACAAAAGGCAACTGCCAACAGCTCTAAAAGAGGAAATCGACAGTAACACAATAATAGTGGGGGACTTAAACACCTCACACCAATGGACAGATCATCCAAACAGAAAATTAATAAGGAAACAGAAACTTTAAATGACACACTAGACCAGATAGATTTAATTGATATTTATAGAACATTCCATCCAAAACCAGATTACACTATCTTCTAAAGTGCACGTGGAACATTCTCCAGGATAGATCACATCTTGGGTCACAAATCAAGCTTTGGTAAATTTAAGAAAATTGAAATTGTATCAAGTATCTTTTCCGACCACAATGCTATGAGATTAGAAATCAGTTATGGGGAAAAAAACGTAAAAAACACAAATAAATGGAAGCTAAACAATATGTTACTAAATAATCAAGAGATCACTGAAGAAATCAAAGAGGAAATCAAAAAATACCTAGAGACAAATTACAACGAAAACACGATGATCCAAAACCTATGGGATGCAGCAAAAGCAGTTCTAAAAGGGAAGTTTACAGCAATATAAGCCTACCTCAAGAAACAAGAAAAATCTTAAATAAGCAATCTAAACTTACACTTAAAGGAACTAAAGAAGAAAAAACAAAACCCAAAGTTAGTAGAAGGAAAGAAATCACAAAGATCAGAGCAGAAGTAAATGAAATAGAAACAAAGAAAACAGTAGCAAAGATCAATAAAACTAAAAGCTGGTTCTTTGAGAAGATAAACAAAAGTGATAAACCATTAGCCAACTCATGAAGAAAAAGAGGGAGAGGACTCAAATCAATAAAATTAGAAATGAAAAAGGAGAAGTTACAACAGACACCGCAGAAATACAAAGCATCCTAAGAGACTATTACAAGCAACTCTATGCCAATAAAATGTATAACCTGGAAGAAACGGACAGATTCTTAGAAAGGTATAACCTTCCAAGCCTGAACCAGGAAGAAATAGAAAATATGAACAGACCAATCACAAGTAATGAAATTGTAACTGTGATTAAATATCTTCCAACAAACAGAAGTCCAGGACCAGATGGCTTCACAGGTGAATTCTATCAAACATTTATAGAAGAGCTAACTCTAATATTTCTCAAACTCTTCCAAAAAATTGCAGAGGAAGGAACACTCCCAAACTTATTCTATGAGGCCACCATCACCCTGATACCAAAACCAGACAAAGACACTACAAAAAAAGAAAATTACAGACCAATATCACTGATGAATATAGATGCAAAAATCCTCAACAAAATACTAGCAAACAGAATCCAACAACACATTAGAAGGATCATACACCATGATCAAGTGGGATTTATCCCAGGGATGCAAGTATTCTTCAATATATGCAAATCAATCAATGTGATACACAGTATTAACAAATTGAAGAATAAAAACCGTATGATCAACTCAATAGATGCAGAAAAAGCTTCTGACAAAATTCAACACCCATTTATGATAAAAAAAAAAATCCTGGAAGCGGGTATAGAGGGAACCTACCTCAACATAATAAAGGTCATATATGATAAACCGACAGCAGACATCATTCTCAATGGTGAAAAACTGAAAGCATTTCCTCTATGATCAGGAATAAGACAAGGATGTCCACTCTTGCCAGTATTGTTCAACATAGTTTTGGAAGTCCTAGCCACAGTAATCAGAGAAGAAAAAGAAATAAAAGGAATAAAAATTGGAAAAGAAGAAGTAAAACTGTCACTGTTTGCAGATGACATGATACTATACATAGAGAATCCTAAAGATGCCATCAGAAAACTACTAGAGCTTATCAATGAATTTGGTAAAGTTGCAGGATACAAAATTAATTCACTGAAATCTCTTGCATTCCTATACACTACTGATGAAAAATCTGAAAGAGAAATTAAGGAAACACTCCCATTTACCATTGCAACAAAAAGAATGAAATACCTGGGAATAAACCTACCTAGGGAGACAAAAGACCTGTATGCAGAAAACTATAAGACACTGATGAAAGAACTTAAAGATGATACCAACAGATGGAGAGAGATACCATGTTCTTGGATTGGAAGAGTCAATATTGTGAAAATGACTATACTACCCAAAGGAATCTACAGATTCAATGCAATCCCTATCAAATTACCAATGGCATTTTTTACAGGACTAGAACAAAAAGTCTTAAAATTTGTATGGAGACACAAAAACCCCGAATAACCAAAGCAGTCTTCAGGGAAAAGAATGGAGCTGGAGGAACCAGACTCCCTGACTTCAGACTATACTACAAAGCTACAGTGATCAAGACAATATGTTACTGGCACAAAAACAGAAATATAGATCAATGGAACAGGATAGAGAGCCCAGTGATAAACCCATGCACCTATGGTCAACTAATCTCTGACAAAGGAGGCAAGGATATAGAATGGAGAAAAGACAGTCTCTTCAATAAGTGGTGCTGGGAAAACTGGACAGCTACATGTAAAAGAATGAAATTAGAACACTCCCTGACACCATACACAAAAATAAACTCAAAATGGATTAGAGACCTAAATTTAAGACTGGACACTATAAACTGTTAGAGGAAAACATAGGCAGAACACTCTGACATAAATCACAGCAAGATTTTTTTTGATCCACCTCCTAGAGTAATGGAAATAAAAACAAAAATAAACAAATGGGACCTAATGAAACTTCAGAGCTTTTGCACAGCAAAGGAAACCATAAACAAGATGAAAAGACAACCCTCAGAATGGGAGAAAATATTTGCAAAAAAATCAATGGACAAAGGATTAATCTCCAAAATATATAAACAGCTCATGCAGCTCAGTATTAAAAATACAAACAACCCAATCCAAAAATGGGCAGAAGACCTAAACAGACATTTCTCCAAAGAAGACGTACAGATGGCCAAGAAGCACATGAAAAGCTGCTGAACATCACTAATTATTAGAGAAATGCAAATCAAAACTACAATGAGGTATCACCTCACACCAGTTAGAATGGGCATCATCAGAAAATCTACAAACAACAGATGCTGGAGAGGGTGTGGAGAAAAGGGAACCCTCTTGCACTGTTGGTGGGAATGTAAATTGATATAGCCACTATGGAGAACTGTATGGAGGTTCCTTAAAAAACTAAAAGTAGAATTACCCTATGACCCAGCAATCCCACTACTGGGCATATACCCTGAGAAACCCATGATTCAAAAAGACACATGCACCCCAATGTTCATTGCAGCACTATTTACAATAGCCAGGTCATGGAAGCAACCTAAATGCCCATCAGCAGACGAATGGATAAAGATGTGGTACATATATACAATGGCATATTACTCAGCCATAAAATGGAACGAAATTGGGTCATTTGTAGAGACATGGATGGATCTAGAGACTGTCATACAGAGTGAAGTAAGTCAGAAAGAGAAAAACAAATATCATATATTAATGCATATATGTGGAACCTAGAAAAATGGTACAGATGAAGCAGTTTGCAGGGCAGAAATAGAGACACAGGTGTAGAGAACAAACGTATGGACACCAAGGGGGGAAGTGGTGGGGGTTGGGGGTGGTGGTGTGATGAATTGGGCGATTGGGATTGACATGTATACACTGATGTGTATAAAATGGATAACTTAATAACCTGCTGTATAAAAAAATAAAACTCAAAAATTCAGAAAAATAAAAACCCAATTAAAGCTCCCCATCCAGGTGCTGAGAGAAGATTCCAATTATTTTATCAATAGACCAATGCCTCAAAAAATCTGACTTAAGTTTTAATTGACCTTCTTACCTTTAATCCTTCTTGGGGGGAAAAAAACAGTGGAGACAGAAGAGGACTACGTGACTGATACACTAGAAAATTTTAATAACAAAAATATGAGGAGGTCAGTTTTTTAGAAGTGGTGATTAATAACTATTAATTTTGACACGTGAACACCAAGAGTAGGTTTTTATGGATCCACTCATAAGAAGTTTTTTTTTAACCTTATATTTTGGGTAACAAGGAATGTTTTTAGTAGCAATATTATTCATTTATGAAATAAATGTGGATTCAATTAATAAGCTATATTCATACTCAGTCTGTCAAATTCCTGTTTTTAAACAACTTGGTTCACTGAGCAAGCTAATTTAATGCCTTACTAAAACGAAAAAAGAATGGTCATTCTCTCTAGTTAAAGATACATGTGGATAGAATTTAAGCAAGTAAGTCTTTTCTCTGTGGAATACAAAAATATAACTGAGTATGTATTTTAAACACATATACACAATGGAAGAAATCAAGCTAAATGTGTGTGTTTAACCTCTTCAACTTTCTGAATATTGGATGTGGTGAGATTGGGTATGACAGTCAGGTAGCTAAGTTGAAAGTTTTCTCTTTGTATATGTTTTTTTACCCTTCTCTGTTCAGAATCTAAATAGAAACAGATGACTTCTTCAGCGGTATTTAGACATTTTTCTTCAAAAAAATCTGTGAATTTCACCAAGATGAATTAAATGATTGATTGTGCCAATAATCATTAAAAAATGAGGCTGGAAAAATTAAACCATTTTTGCTACTGAATGTTCAGTTATATCTGCTTCTCATTCTTGTTTCACATATGATCATCATTTGGAATAATAATAACCATACACCCAAAGAAATGAGGGCAAAGAAGAGTGCATTATCATATTTTCTGTTGTATAATTTATACATTTACTTTTTATGCAACAATATAGTTTAACTTTCTTCTAAAAACAGAGACTAGTGGAGATGCTATAATTATCATCCTTTATTTATGCCAAATAGCCAAGGAAAATTAAATTTTATTCCTAATTACCTTGATTCTTGAGAAAGATTTTGTGAGAATGTTGTAGCAATTTGTGCAATCTTACTTTTGTACTTTTATCATTACCAGGTAGGGTGGAAACAAAGGACATATCATAGGCTCTACATAACTTTCAATTTTCATCTGACATCTTAGCCTGATAATCACCAGTGGTGCTCATGGGGACATATGTATATGTATAAGTGATTCACTTTGTTATAAAGCAGAAACTAACACACCATTGTAAAGCAATTATACTCCAATAAAGATGTTTAAAAAAAAAAAAAAGAAGTAGACAGCTTGGGCCTTTCTACCTCTCTGGCCTATCCTTTTAGCATTTTTTTCTTTCTTTTCATTTCTTCAGAACCCACTGTTAATAAATGGTTCCATCCTGAAGTCAGTTAAACACTAGAGATTTAACAGGCTATCTCATTCAAGAATTAATTGCATTCACACTTGTTTTGATGGGGAAAAAAGCTTATTTCATGGGATAACTTACATGATAAAAATTCAGGCACTATGGATCATGGAAAAGGAAGAAAGGGAATATTGGTAAAGAGATCTCCTTACTGTCACTGTAAAAAAAAAAAAACAAAAAACAAACCTCTTGCTTCATCCTTAAGACAGTTCTGAAAGGGGTGTGTGTGTGTGTGTGTGTGTGTGTGTGTGTGTGTGTGTGTGAGAGAGAGAGAGAGAGAGAGAGAGACCCCCATATTTTCCCTAGCAATAAAAATAACCAAAATCCTGTAAACACACTCATAAATCTCTAAAGGGATTTCTTATATCAGCCATAATTTTGAGTGTTGCATGAAAATGATCATACCCAGATGTGCAAGAAATGACAACTGTAATTTGTAAGGACTGACAACCAGGACTAGGTAATGGCATTCAAACCAATGAGTAATCAGAATAGTTGACAGCCATTCTTCAAGACTCAAATTTCTGATGGGGCACAACACTTGGACAAACAATTGTTAGTGAACTATGGTCCTCTGATAATCAATTTATAATCCCTGAAATTTTAGGACATGCCAATACTTACCAGAATATGCTTTATAAGCTGTATAATTTTCATTAGAAAAAAATCTGTAAAAGGATATCTGAAGCTATAACTACATGATTAATTTTTTGCCACTAGAAATATCAATCACTAAATACCAAACATTTTCCTCAGAGCTACTAGAGACATTAAATCAATATGTAAAATGCCAACAAGACATTACAAAATACATTCCCTGCGCTGTCAAAGAGCATTCCCAGAATATTCACACTGTAGAATGTTACAGCCTCTACCAAGAATGCCACCATCCGAGCAAGCAGTGAGTCACCATCTATAAAAATTCAGAACTTGCTTAAATCTGGAAGTTTTACTGCTATGGCAAGGAAGTTACCAGACCAGAAAAATGCAGAGAATCTGAGGCATTGCACTAAGTTGTCTCATTAATTGTCCAGTGGTCCACATCATTAAATAAGAAATGTTGGGGAGGAAAGAAAACAAAGGCAGCAAGCAGGAGGGATCAAGTAACCAAGGCCAGCCCTTCAGCTATTTTTTTTCCTCATATCTCTTTCCCACTGTCCTTCTGACACCCTCCTCACTCTGATGCCCTTCTTCCTGACTTCCTAGATTCAAAAAGTATATTTTGTCCCACAATTTTCTCTACCCTTTGCTCTTGCATTAAAACTAACCTCTTTCCTATCCTATATTCTATTAAACTGTATTCTTTGGAAGATAGTTTCTTTCATTGACTTAAATATTTTTACAATATCTCCTGCCACCAAATGATGCGATAGGTGCTGGTGATACAAAGGTGAAGGTGAAAACAGTTCCTTTCATCAAGGAGCTTTCTGTCTAGATGAAAATACTCCTGCAAAAGGGCTAAAAATATTATTTGTAAGGTCTGGGTAGATTTTCATTTTAATAGAGTACTCCTATATACAACTGATAACCTAAAAAAGGTAGTTTTAATGGAAGGAATTTTAGATACTTCCTGAGGAGTGGGGAGGTAGTTTGGGTGTGGATAAGAATATGAAAAAGACCTTTAAGTAATAGTCAAACAACACGTTGGCTCATTTAACATTGCTTTCATGAAAAAGCAACACCATTACTAAGTAAATATAATACCTGTTGAATATTAAAGCTATTTGATCACTGTGGAATATTAATGTATCTTTATCCTGCACGTCCTACACTGGTAAAGTCAAGCTTGTTATGTTGAGAATTGAGTCTCATTGTAAAGTGATGTCATTCCCATTGTTATTCACCTCTGTAAGGGTGAATAATACCCTTACCTCTGTAACAAACACCCTTACCACTTGGCCCTCACCTCTGTAAGGGCCAAGTGAAGGAAGATCCAAAGATAGAGAGGAGTGCTTCTCAAATAGGTGACTTTGCCCGCAAAGGGACTTTTCACAACGTCTGGAGACATTTTTGGTTGTCAGAACTGGGGGAAGTGCTAGTGGCATCTAGTGCATAGAGACCAGGGGTTGCTGCAAAGCTTTCTGCAATGCACTGGACAGTTCCCCACAACTGAGAACTATCCAGCCCCAAATATCAATAGCTAAGGTTGAGAAATCGTCATATAAAGGGTATTGTGTCATCTCTTTTCCTAAAGTTATCATCTCTTTTCCATTCTGAGATCCCTCCCTCCTGCAACCCCCTTGGGCTAGGGGCAAACTCACCACGATAGGATTAAAAATGTGATACTGTCACAACCTTATCTAAAAGCATTCAGTGCATTCCTCAAACTTGAGTGAGCGTTAAAAATATCTGGGATACTTCTTTAAATACAAATTCCCGAGTCTGCTTCTGGAGATCCTCAGTAGGTTTAGAATAGGAGTCAGGAATCTTAGTTTTTCAGGTGATTCTGGTGTGAACGATTGGAAGGGCATACAAAAGGAAACGCTGATCTGTTGGATAAAACCCAGGTTCTTTAACGTTTGATCAGGCCTCCACTATGATCCAATCCATGCGTATTTCTTCTGATACATACCTTGTCCCTCTCCTCTCATAATCTCTGTTCCAGCAGTATTGATCTACTTGAAGTTCACTGAAACATTGTACTGTTTCATGAATTCCCCACCATTAATATGTTTCTTCTGCCTGGATTCCCTTTCCTTCTTTGTCCTACTAGTGTTGGTAAATGTTGAGTGGCTGTTCAAAAAAATAGAAAAATTCCCTGATTTGTAGTATTTGCCAATTTCTATGGTATAAATATTCCCACCATGGCCAATTTCAAGCTACCGATGTGACATTTCTGAAAACTGAGCTGGAAGGAAATATGCACAATCAGCTCTTGAGAACTGGTGTGAGCTTAACTCCAGCACAACATTGCAACATTGTTATCTTTTATCCTTCCTCATAGCCTTTCACAATAACTCAAGACTGTTTCTTGCACATTTAATATTGCAATTATTCTTTCACTTGTATTTCTCAACATGAACATTACCAACTAGACTGAGTTCTTCGAGATGAAGTCCTATGGTAATAAAAATTGTGTTTTGCTAGAGTACATTTTAACTGAAATGTTTCTGTATTTATGGTTTTTGGGGTATGTTTTCCTTTTATATACCAACTTATTAAGTAAAGTGTTAAAATCTTTTAAGTATTTTCTAAGTTTCAGCTTCAGTCATGCTAAAGTATATCAAGCCAAAGGGCTTTTGTTTATGCCTAAGCGAAAATGTTAAAGGCGGAAGTGTGTCTTCTGGGAGCCAGCGTAAGCACTAATAAAATTGAGATATGTGACCTTGGGAAGTTAACTTCGGGCTACTTTTCGCTAATGGGGGATTCTCTTCTGAAGAATCTAGGTTCTGGGTTATTTCAGTCAGAGGAAGTTGTATTTACTTAGATAGTACTTTATCTATAGTCAACTTGGCTGAGTTGAGCTATTTCTCCTTTTAAATTATCAGGGACTTCTTAACCTGAACTACTTTTTATCAAAAAGGATCCCCTTACTGTTTCATTCCTAAGTAATTACCTTCTTGAACTGGAACGTATTTTTGGGGGCAGAAATATTTGATAATTGCTCTAGTACCCAGAGACGATAGAGGAAGACATTTTATGCTGCTATAAGAAAGGGTCAGCCTTAAATACATGGACAGGTTGTTTCCCTTCATCTGAAAATACATATAGTTATCTTTCTGAATCCTCAAAACATCACTCTGTATATATTATCCCAGTCATTTGCCTTCTCTATTTATATATTAGATAGTATACTTGTTTTACTAAAAGACCAGTTCTAAAAAGTTTAACAGTCGTCAATGTTCCTTCCCTCTCTCTCTTTCTCTCTCTCCCCCTCCCCCCCTCATGACTCTTGTGTGTATAGTGATAGATTCAAATAGCTCTAACAAATCATAATACAGTATAAACAGAGGAAATGATCTTCCTATAAGGGCATAGGTATAAGGATCAATTAAACAAACTGTGGCATGCTATGATATAGTATATGCTTTCAATATTTTATAGAATTCTAAGTAGAAACCTGAAGAATAATGTCTCTCCTGGGAGATAATGGTAATTATAAACAAAAAACATGGGGAAGTTTCTTTTTTTAATCCTTAGTTATAAAATTCATTTGTTTGATGCCCATACCAATTTTTTGCTTATTTGCCTGTCATTGGTTCATGGAAAGATGCAAAAAACTAAGAGATTTAGATGTGATTCAGTAGGATTAGAAAAAAAAAATTATCACTGAGCCAACTAAACTAGTTCCAACTCAAAAGAAAATCCAAATAATGTTTAATTCTTCTGACTTAAATTACTCACTTGAAAAGTAAGTTTAAATTGGCAGTGAGAACAATTCCATAAGCTAGTAGGGCAGAAACTTCAGGATAGTGATATTTAAATTTAACTTATTAAATACTTGATAAGACTGAAAAATCATTGAAGATCATTTGTTTTGATCCGTTGTCATTTCAGGTTTATTTATTTATTTTCTATTGAAAAATGTCTTGCTTCCAAGCTTATATCTCTAAGAGAGCTAGAAAAAATTTTGAAAGACTAACATTATACTAGGCAGGCATCCCAAAAGTTGATGGGACACAACTGTGCTGTAGAACTTGGTGAGGTAAATGGCATATGTTTCTTAAGAAATGGACTTTATAACTTTCTTAAAACTTTACTCCCTTTGAATGATGGGCCTTTTTGCCTAGGAGTGAAATGATTATGTAGGGTACTGTACTATAGCACTCTCTTAAAAATACATTGCATCAGGGTCATGGTGTTGTAATGTAGAATTTTAAAGGTAAGAGAGTGAGCTTTTAAATTTAATATCTCAGGGACTTTGGATCCTTTCCACCCAAAACTTGGCTTGCAATTTGTCTCCACAGATGATTTTAATGGTTTAAATTAGTTATGGCTTTTCAAACTGTGAAGTAGCCAATAATTTATCTTTGACCAAAATTTAAACAATTAGTTCTAACCAGCACCAGTTATTTTAAAAATCAGGTTTTAGAGGGAAAAAAGTAAATGTGGTTAGTTAATTTCTTATTGCTCAGAGACTTATATATTTAAAAATAAAACTCCAGAGATTTTAGCTTGAGGGGGAACTCCCTAGTTCTGTGGCTAGTTGCCCAACGTATTGTTGTGTGTCAGTGAAAATTTAGAAATGTAGAGAGTTATAAACCCCTCTATCCTCTTTCATATGCATGTGAACAATATTTCTGTGGCATAGGGAGGTTTTAGAGTTTGTAGGTTAATTTTGGGGTCAGCTATCATTTGCAAATTGTAGAAAAGAAGGAAGTGTTCTCATGATGGCATAAGTTTCCTGACTTCACTTCATGGCAAAGTTTAGAGTCTTTTGAATTTCCTTGATCCAGAGTCTGCAAAAGCCTTCAGTGTCAGGTTGCCAGTTTCAGTTAAACTTACTCGGTCTTCGTCTTACTTGAGAGTTTTCAGAGGGACATAATGCTCATTTTGTATTGCCTGGATCAACAGTGCACTCGAAGGCTGTTAACAGAGAACTGAGAAAGGGGCTGCATGTGGGGGTGCAGACTCCTAAGTACCTTCTCATGGTTAACTGTATGGTTTGTACTTGTGTCCTTTTGTGGGCAGTTATGCTAACTGTGCTCATCTATCATTCTTCTTTATTTATAAGATGACTTAGATTAACATTAGTATCAACATAGGCAGGGAGGATGGCTTTGGAAGGGCAGAGGTAATAAAAAAAAAACCCACTTCTCCAAGTACTCTCTTTTCTTGCTTAGACGTTCTCACCTTTGAATAAATGTAGCAAGAACCAAGAAAAGTGATCTGAATTCTCTGGGATTAAACATGAGTATGAGTTTGAAGAAATGGAATTGCAACCAGTTCATATCCTCTCATCTTGTCTGGATTTTTTTCCATAACAAAGCCTGGTTTATCTACAGAGTCCATCCATCTACAAACTTTTACGTTTAATAAACATCAGAGTTGAATTAAGTCAATACTATATTTTTGTAGTAATTGTGGAAGGAAATGAGAACAATGGACAGGTTGCTGAATGGTCTGCTACTGCCATTGTGATCTAAACTAGTCATAACATTTAATTTCAGTTTTTGGATCTGTCAAATGGGGAGAGGTTGGTTAGTCATTTTCTAAATTCCCTTCCTGCCACAAGACTGTCACTATGACATTACTTTAAAGGTTATGGTCAGGATAGGATGAAACAGTGAACAAAAAGGAGCCACTGACTTTTGTCTAGAGACATCTAAATCAAGAGATTTTTGCAACTAAATTTAATAATGGAATGGGAAAACAGTACAAAATAAGGAAGTATAGTGTTGGTTCGTACATAATAAATTGATCCTCACCCTCCTGACTGCCATAGTCACCCCCCAAAATATACAAGTATGATAGAGGGGTAGCAGCTGCCTCATATGTCAACTCACGAATTGTTAAGAATGCCAGTGCTTGTCAGTTAGTAGTTTCCCAGCGCAAACTCCTGGGAGGGAAGCTGGATTTAGATCCTTTTGGATTTCCTACGTTCTCCTCTTCCTTCCTTAGAATTTTGGTAGTACCAGTAAGTCAACTCAGGGAGATAAAAATGGAGAGTAGTTATATCAATATCGCCTAAGAGGCTGGACACAATGAAGAGGAGGCTAGATTGAAGTGGTATTGAGATGGTGCCTGCTAATTACTCTGTTCACATTTTGAAAGCTGCATCAGAATAAACTCCAAACAGAGTAAATGAAACTGCAATAATAACATTCTGTTAGGAATTTTGGATTGGATCTGGTGTAATCTTATTGGTATAGAAGCACTTAGTACTGATTTATTAGGTAAGTGGAGAAAATAGAAATGTGGTGGAGTATGCTCCGAAAAAAGTGTAACTTTCCTTGTTTTTAATCTAAAAACCATTGTGTCAGTCAATTTAGTTTTTGTACACAATGTTTGAAACCTTGATTTATGTAAAGTATTATTTCCCATGTTCATTTGTTAATTTAAGCATTGAAATCCTGATTGAGCACAAGCTATGTGCCAGGCATCAAGCCTGCACTGAGATACGTGATGAATAAGACCCACTTCCCATCTCCCCATCTCCCAGGAGCGTGCTTTATAGTCAAATAATATGGATTGTGTGTCCTTTGTTATAGTGGCAAGTGTCAGCAGCCTATGACATAATTATAATCTGACGGAAAAACAAAATATTCTATAATCAACTTCTTTCTGTGCATATCCACTCCATGGTGCTCTGCTGCTATGTAAAATTATACTCACAAATGCTCTTTAGTAGCATTTTTAAAAGATGAAAAATGCCTATATGGTAAAAATTAATCCCAGTTCATTTTAGACATTTATGTAGAATTAGGATATGAAGATATTAGCCAAGAGACTGAAAAATGAGTGTACCTGCATACAACTGTGTGTTCTATTTTTCAGGCTTAACAGCTTAGCTGTAACATTTGTACATTAGCTAAATAACATCTCAAGGGGAGATGGAGATAGAACCTTGATGTCTACTGATTGTACATGTGTGAGTTTGTGCTCTCAAAGGATGGTCCTTAAAAACTCCCTGCTGGAAGCTATTGTGCATATTGTAAAAGGACTGTTGCTAAGTGCCAATTGAGCTAGTACTGTATACTTGCCATTTAAAAAGAAGATTTCATACCACTTGATTATGTTAAATAGAAATGTTTGAAATTTATACAGAATTACATCAAAATGGCACACTAGTTATATGTCTAAAGGGCTGCAACTACTGTATTCCATAACTGTCAGTCCTTCTGGTAGATGGTTTAATGTAAGACTGTCACAAAATGTATTACATGAGAAGTGTAGAAAGTCTTAGAATAGTGAAGCCATAAATATATATTGTAATAGAACCTAAACCCATGTTTGCATTGAAACATACCTACCTATATACATATACATACATATATATTATATTTAATGGTTCAAGTAACACAAATAGAACTCTGAATTTTTAAGTATGTAGAGGTCTAGATGAATCAAGTAAGGTTTTTCTGTGTATATAATAGAGTCAGAGTATCATTCTTGGTGCTGTACAGGGTTCCTATGGGATAACAATATGTTGTGTTACTTTGAACAATTCCTTCTGAAAATGTCCTTTCTTCAGAGGCACCTAATTTCCCCCCTAAAAATGGTGGTGGTTGGGGGGGATTTTTACAACCTTTTAAGTGAATCCTCTCCATCAGCCGAATTACATTTTCAGTGGGTATGTGATCTACGCCCCTCATTAGTAAAGTATACATGCCATAAATGCAATAATAAGCTACCTTAATTCATAAAAATATGGAACTGGGAAGGAAGTAGACTAAATACCATGACTTTAGCCCCCTTTCCTCCAAAGATCCCATGGAAATAACAAAAAAGAGACATTTTTAAAGAATGAAACTGAGCTGTGTATAGAAAATTTTAAAAAGGAGGCAGCTGTGAGCCAGAAAGTTTGAGAAAATCTTGGAAGACAGAATGGAGATGACGGGGGAGAAAGAGAGAGGAAGGAAAGGCCCAGCTCCGATCCCCCAGGGATGGGCGCAGACTTCCCATGAGCGCCAGAGAAATGCTAAACCTAGAGTCAGCGGAGGAGTTTTGTGGCATGTGAATTATTGCTCAACAAAACTCTTTGAACATTTTTTTTTAGGGAATAAAGAAAAGCATCAGTGAGCAATAAGGCAGCCATCAGGGCAGAGGGCCAGCAGGATCTTCTGCTCCCTTCCCTTCCTACAAGGAGGTTACTGTTCCAGAGAAGCTCCAACTTCATAAGCATTCTTTTAAGAACAAAAATGAAAACAAAAAGTGTGAACTGGAAAGGCCTTCTTTGGGCATTAGGGTGGAAAAGAAAAGCTAGCAGAGCTTCACTTAGATCCCTACTATCACCGGGAAGAATTGGAAGGGGACAAGAGGAGGTATCTATCTGCCCAAGAAATAAAAGCATTAAAATGCTCCACCTTCATGGGGAATAGTCCCTAATAATGTTGGCTTTGGGAGGGATCCCCATCTGCTAACCTGCCCACCCTCACAAACCCCAAGCAAACCTATCGATTGGCCTGGGCTGTCAGATAACACAGTTGCTGCTGCCAGCAACCCTCTTCCCTGCCCTGCCCTGGACTCTCACTCAAAGGATGGGCTCTTTTAGAGAACTGACTACTTTCCTTTGACAGTGCAGGCCTCTTCAATATGCTGATCAACCTGGTCCTTTATAAATATCAACCTACAGGCATGTATCATGACATTTGGTGAAAACCCAGTGGTTTGAAAGGGGAGGATTGGTAAGAACAAATAAAAGTAATCCTGGGAAATAGTATCCTTAGATTTGAAAAAGTATCTCACAAGCTGCTGTAATAAAAGTGCCAATCAGAGAATGAAATTAGTCTCTGGGAATTTAAAATAGGATTGAGAAAATTGAAAAAGAAAATCCCTGAATCACTGAAAAAAATACTTCCAAATAGGTGATTTGAGAAAGAAGCTTAAATGTCTTATAATTTAGAGCAAAAGACAAAGAAATGAACAATATGGGACAAAAGTTAAAAGATACAGAGTTTTGTTCCAGGAGATCCAAAATTCATCATCTGAAGTTTTAGTAGCAGAGGATAGAGACAATGAAGGAGCATGGAACAGGAAATGGAAAAAAAATTCTCATCACATCCCACAAGTACCAGAACGACAAAAACTAACTTTGATAATATTCAGTGTTGGCAGTGACATGGAAGTAGGTAATCTCACAAACTATTTAGGGAGAATATAATCTGCATAACTTCTATAGGGAGAAATTAATTTACCTTTAACCCAGCATTTTACTTCTAAAAATTTTTCTTATGGGTAGTTTACCCACATGAACAAGAACATATATTCCAGTATTCACTTAAGTGTGATTTTAATAAGTAAAACCTGAAACAGTCTATCTATCTATAATGATACACCTATATAGTTAAAAAATCAAGGAAAAAAATTTATATGCTGATATGGAGAAATATCAGATATAGACAAAATTAAATGCCAATCAAAAATATTAAGGAAAAAATGTATGTTTAAAAAAGAACATAGATATAGCCATAGATTCTTTTGTGTGCCTAACAGTTTCTTTAAAAAATCTAAACTATAGAATTCAAATTTTATCTTTGCTTCTAATTAAATATGTTAATAAATCACAGTATTCTCAAAGATACAAGAAAATGATTGAATCATAAAATGTAACCTTAAAAACCCCCTGGTTCATTTGATAAAAATCAAAAATACTAATTCAGTGTATAAGTAATATTTAATAAAGACAATGACTCTCAAAAAAGGAAGTTCATACATTCTCTTCCAGAACAGACAGTGCATAGTCCTGGCTTATCGTAACTCAGTGTCAATTATATAGTGAATATATGCAGTATTTCTGTGTATTTTCTGATTTCATCATGTGTAAATTGAGGAAGACTTGCCTAGTAGAAGAGAGCTGTTTTAAAAATCATTTAAGGAAAATATCCTTAAATGGATACTAATGTCTCATGTTCATCTAAAAATAACAAACTATTTTATGGACCATCCAAGCTATTCATCACTTTCTCTTGGCTGTTCAGCTACCAAGAGAAAATATGGTCACTTTATTCTTTTGGTCACTTTATTCTTAATCATCAGAGAAAAATTGTATAGATTTGAAATTCAAACATGTACTTTTTCTGTCTGCTCACACAAGAAAAAAACAGATTGATAGAAGAGAATATTGAGTCTAAGAGAGAAAATATATGCATGGATATTACATAGAGGAATTAATATGAAATAACACATGACCTCATGGTGGAAGAGTGGTAAAAAAAAAAAATTAGAACTTTTAAGTCCTCTAAAATGTAATCTTGTATTTTGGACATTTTATTAGTTAGTTCCCAAGCTGCGGACCCTGAAAAACTAGTATCCCCCAAATGTTAATGCATTTTACTGCTGAAAAGGTTACTGTACCTCTGTTTCTGGCATTCTGGCTGATTAGATGTTCAGATGGACCCTCGTACTATAAAGCAGCTATATTATGATAATGTACCCTTTGAGTTATTGCTAGTTTTGTAGATGTAGGGAATATCTTTAAAACCTGCCTACTGACCCTCCCATACATGTACACATATTGACAGTGAACTGGAACCATATCAGTGGAATGGAATTGGGACCAAAAAGGTTAGAAGTCAAGATGCCACTAGTAGCATTGCTATCTAGACACCGAGGCTCCTCTGGCAAGGTGGTGAAGTTGGGACCGAGATTCCCTTGAGAAATCAAGAGAAGGACTGAGGTCATTTCAGGTTGTTATCCCTCCCCATCACCCACAAAAGAAAATACTTTTTAGAGGAAAGTTTTTCCAATTTAGACCTATAGGACCAATAAGATTAAATAAAATATTTATAAATGAAGATCATCGAGTACATTAGGAGACCAGCCATGATAAGAAAAAGTTAAAAGAAACAGTGAACAAAAGATTGAGACATCAAGGAAAACTGATATTGGAATTGCCAGATAATTCATATAATTGCATAGGAAATGTTTAAAGAAACAAAAGATGCATTGACAAAGATGAGCATGAAACAAAACCTATCAGGAATGAACTGACAGATTTGGAAAAAACAAAAAGATACTTCCAGAATGAAAAACCTATGTGTCAGGGGGAAAAAAAAGCCTCAACGGACACTTTAAATAGTAGATAAGACAGAGAGAAATGCAAATCAAAATCAAAATGGGGTATTATCTCACACTTGTTAGGAACACTTATTAGGACTGTGTGTGTGTGTGTGTGTGTGTGTGTGTATGATAAGTTTTGGTGAGGATGTGGAGAAATTGGAACCCTTCTACATTGTTGGTGGGAATGCAAACTGGTGCAGCCACTAAGGAAAGTAGTGTGGAAGTTCCTCAAAGAATTAAAAATAGTACTACCACATGATCCAGCAATCCCATTTCTGGGTGTATTTCCAAAAGAATAGAAATCAGAATCTCGACGAGATAATTGCACCCCAATGTTCATCGCAGCATTATTCATAACAGCCAAGATGTGGGAACAAGTCAAGGGTCCAGTGATGGATGAATGGATAATATACATGTATATATGAATATTATTCAGCCTTAAAAAGAGAAATTCACCAAATAAGCTCCCAAACTGGAGAGGAGTTCCCTATAATAAGAAGCCATGGAAGAATTTCAGGCAACAATAAAACAGGCTCTGCCTTAGATCTCCTTATCTCCTTCAGTCCCCCGTGAAATTATAGGTGTCTTAGAACAATCTCACAGCTTACTGGAGCCTTTGGCAATTAGACTTCTATTATCCTTGGCATCTGGGCTGAGTAGCAATTACTAGTTTGTCATTGATCCCTAATGGAGAGGTTGTCTCATTAATTGAAAAGTTAAGTCTCTGACCTGACAAACTCTTTCTACAGTGAGTGACTTTGTATTAAACACCCATTAGATAGAAAAGCCCCCCAAATTTTGCATTGTGAAATGGAAATGGCACTGCTAGTAACTTAGCAAATTTTATGAACAGACTCTTAGCCTCACGAACAGCCTCACTTTTTGCTATACCCAACCTTCTGGCTCAGTGTGAGCCTACAAGACTTGCCATGATTTACTGTTGAAAGAGTATCTCTGCAACATGGGAAAAATCTCAAGTAATGCCTTAGCCATATGCAGTCATAGTGATAAATTGCTGATATCTTACCATAATTGATATGCTCCCCACGGTAGGCTAACTTCAGACAGCTGTCCTGGTCATAGAGCACATCATTCCAATATTGATAAAAATATACCTTTGCACAAATAAACGGGCCATCTCTAATGGCCTAGCTACTTGTTCAGGCCAGCCACCTACTCAGACCTCACTACAGAGCCATACCAATATGGAATAATTTTTATGGAAAAATACAATATATCTGTTACATAAGTACAATATATATCTATATGAAATGACCACTGCTCAAGGAAGTAGTCCTTGGGACTGAAATAGTCAATCAGGCACAGGCAGATATCTCTACCAAAGCCTACTTGATTCATGCTCAAGCCCTCCATGGTTATGGGACCACCACCAAATTGATGTCAAATAAAATGTTACATGTATACAGCCTGCTGTTGCCGGAAAAAAATCTCTATGACTTGCCAACCATGCAGCCTTTCTAATGATAATCTCTAACAGGGCTGTTTGGTCCATCTCTCTTCAGCTGTTTATGAATTGCACATGACATACTTCTACATTGGCTGAGCTCCAAATCACCCAAAGCTGGGGGAAGAGTCCCAGGAGAGTTTGAGGGAGCACAATACACTTGTCTCCCTTTTTCTGAACAGCACCCTTCTGAAAGGAAGAGTAAATTCCTTTCCTCTTACGTGCATGTGTGTGTGTTTTTAATGCCTGCTTCTTTTTTCCCCTCAGAGGATACCTGAATACAAATGAGCTTGAACACTGACTTTGCTTAAAGAGGTTACCTTCTACTCTTGGAGGTTGCTTATAACAACCAAATGTGACTTCTGAGTTTTGGTGGAACTCAGCATGCTGGATAAAGGGAGGACAGTCTGACTCATTCCCACGTACTTCTGAAAACAGTGGTCATTGTCTTGTGAAGTTGAACATTTTCATTTATAGTTACATCTTGGCACATAAATAAACTTTTGCTAATTTAGATACCTACTGTTACATGTATGTACCAGGAAGCGGGTATAAGAACATAGGAAAATTGCTCAAAAGAGCAAAAGACTGGACACAACTCAAATGTATATCAATAGGAGACTGGATAAATAAAATAGAAATATATTTACAGTGGAATTGTACACAGCAGTGAAAAGGAATGCTCTGTAGCTGCAGGTTACATGCAGCCATATGGATGAATCTTAAGAATGTAACGTTGAAAACTAAAATTTAGAAAGTCGCAAGTCCCAGAATACTGCATATTGTGTTTTCATAAATCTCAAGAACAAGCAAAACCAGTATATTATTTATTCATATTTTTAAAAGAGAAAGTTACGACAGACACAGAATTCAAGATAGGGGTTGGTTGCTTTGTGGGGGAGAGGTGAAGAGGGGCATAGAGAAGAGCATACAGATGCATGCCAGGTTATTGGTGAATTTTTCATTCTTGGATTTTGATGAGTTCAGAGGCATTTTGATATATTATTTTTGTGTTATATGTAATGTACACATAAGTAAAATGTGTACTTATATATGTCAGATATATTTTAAAAGGTAGTGAAGAAAATAAGTTAAACATTGTTTAAATGGTTCTTTAGTAAAATATGTGGGAGCAACTGAGTTACATAATAAATAGGTATATATAAAGCTGAACTTCTTAGATATTTCAGCATAACATTAGTCACTGTGAATCTCTAACTGGGGATATATTTCTTAGTTGAATCCTTTAGGGAATAAAAATCTCATAAGTAAATGAGAGTGCCCCTGTCCCTTCAAATTCCTGTACCATCTACCTGCCGTTTTGTCTAAAAGTGCACCATTAATTATCCCCTTCATGCATGAAGTATCATTAGTTCACTGACAAATTATAAATATTTTTGGGTGAGATAATATGTTAATCAACAACTTTTTAGTACATGAGAGTTTATCTGGTAATGATATGCTTTTGAAAGCAGAATCTCTGAGGAAGTGGGCAACAGGACATGTATGTTTAACAGGAGAAGGGGAGGGCTAGGTCTGGTGAATGGAGAAGCAGGTAGGACTTGTGGGCCTTGGTAGGACTCATGGGCAGGTATGTGGGAATTTACTCTCAGGTCAGGGAATCTTCAGAAAGGAGAAAAGCAACAAGAGAAAAAAGGGAGAGGAAATTTATATGGCTTATTCGGTAGCTGCCATCATCTCCATTGCATGCTTAGTCCTTGCTTTTTGATTCCTTCCAAGCTTAAACCACTCATGCTTGAACTAGGTGTGTTATAACAGACACTGTCAGTGCTTGATTCATATCCTCTCGGCCCACTCAGGTTCACCTGCAGCTTTGCTGCACAATTATTGTATATACCAATGGCTTCCTATATTAAGCACCGGTGTCTCTATTTCTACTAGGTGTGATGTTCACCTAGAGTACAGGGTAAGCCATTAGTGTCTTGTTTTTAAAGTCATCAAGAGCCACCCTCAGCCACTGAGCGAAGAGAGATGGCTAAGTACCCAGGTTAGCTCCTACCTTGGAGGTGTTTTTACATTGGCTGATTCCCAGGGGCACTGAACTTCAGTTGCTCACAGTAGCGACTTAGCCATTAACACATCCTCTTTATGGTCCTCCTCTCTTCCGTTCTCATTCTGTTGTTTTCATACTGTGCTTCCTGGGATCACCTCCAAAATACACTACTTGACCTGAATCTTTATTTCAGGGTCAGATTTTAGAGGATGGAAGATTGGCATATATGCAGTCAGATTTTTAAACACCTTCTCCTCCCTTTTTAATTTGTTCAGTCGCATTTCTTGTGGATACAAAAAATGCCAGGGTAAATGTTAAATGCTGCAGCATTTTAAGTATGGCATATTATTGTGGTACCCATGCTGCAATATATTTACGTAAAGTTCTTTAATCAACACTGTTTCTCTAGCTCCTTCTACCACCAGGGCAAAGGCTTACCATACTGTACAAAATTAAGTTATTTCTGCTGCAGGCAGGTTACTTATCATTAAGCCTCAGCTGTCAAACTCAATACAGAAAAATCTAGAAGCCAGTCCCTGAGTGACTGTTTTTGAAGCCGTGGTACATTGTGGATAGGGTGAAAGTAGGAAAATGAGGGGAAGGAGGCTCATGCCTTTCTAGTCAAGAGCTGATGCTTTCCAGCATTGTCACTTTCTCCACATGTCAGTAGAGGAGGGTTTTTCTAATCATCAATGATCTTTGAAGAGTTCAACAGGCAATTCTATTTTGTATTTTGAGAATTTGGAGCACTAGAGCCTCATATCACAACCAGATTTGTAGATAACCAATTAGACCCTGCTAAGTCAGTCTGATCCCTAACTAAATATATGTCTAGGGCACTGGGAAGTATACTTTTTTGGATATTTTCTTTCAGTAAATGCACATCGTACAGTGGTACTTAGGATAATAATAAGGCAGGCAGCTGTGTTATGCCCTGTGAAAACTTTTACCAGTGGCTCAAGCTGGGAACCCATGATTATTCAGCTATCCATTCATGTTTGTAAAGAATCTAGGAGCTCCTGGCTTCCCATTTCTGAGGTCATTGCTCTCGGCAATTTTGCAAGACAAATCAGAAAGTAATCAGAGTTCTCTCAAGCTCCCTTGAACCAGGTAGAGGATCCAAGTTGAATACACTGAGTTTTCACTAAGGTGATGCAGGAACCAGAGGAAAATGCCTTCCTCTGACTTCTCAGCAATGTCAGGCCACTCATGCTAGCAAGAACCCAGAGCCCTGGAATGTAGAAGAATAAGAAACATGCCCTTCTGAAAAAGTGTGGTATCTATATTTGATAAAGTCAGAGGAAGATCTACATAGAGATCAACTGTAAAGCCCTTGATATCCTTCCTTGATCTCCCCTGAGGACAGAGCAGTACTGATGAATGTGGTTTTCTTGATAACTTAGCCAAGGATCCAATAAACATCTCAAAGTACCCAGTGCCTCCTTATACTTTGTGCATTGAAAATGAAAAACTGGTGAGCATCTCTGTACGGTTCAGGGTAACAGTAACAGTAAGCCCCAAAACAAAAAGATGTGACCTGGGAGATTTTATAACTGAACAGTTATTCTAATGTAAGGTGGCTCTAAAGTCTTAAGTAAAAACAATTAAAGTGGTCAGGTTAACCACAATACTATACAGTAAGGCTAGATAAATGCCTTAATGTTAATTTAAGGTCTGAGACTAACCGTGGGCAAAGTTTTACCTTTGTGATCATTTTTCTCCTTTTGTGGTCCTTCGTGTACTGGAACCAGCTCATACTGGTTAGAGAGAGCCACTGCCAGCAGCTCTTCCAAACTCTGTATTCACTGACGTCACATGGTAGCTTGAAATTGGCCATGGTAGGAGTGTTTATACCACAGAAACAGGAAGTGGGCACATAAATATAAATCAGAGCCCCCTCCCACCCCAGTTTGTTGTTAAACATTTATAAGTATGTGCCCATTTATATTGAAATAAGTAATGAAAACAAGCAGAGATCTTCGCTTCTTGCCTTTGGCCAGAGGATTCATCTCACTCAGATACTTTGGTCATGATGAGCCTGGGCCCTGAGGCAGCATTGGAATATTCATGAGTCAGTGTGTTTTATCTGGTAAATGTCTAATTTTCAAACTCTTGCAAGTGACCCAATCTCTGTGAGATTTAGACTTTTCATATGCAAAAACGGTTGTAATGCCTGCCCTATCTGTTTCACAGGCATGTGATGAGATTTCAAATGAATAATGCATGTGAAATAAACTAATTACAATGTACATATATATATTGTATAGTACAGATATATTTAATATACTTATACATATTATGGTAATAATAGTTAATAATTGACATTTAGTGTTTAGTGTGTGTCCAGCACTAAGTGCTCTACGTATTTTAATCATTTTATCCTCATCAACCATATGAGGTAGGTGCAATTATTATTCCCATTTTACGCTTGTGAAAACTAAGGTAAAATGAGGTTAAATAACTTGCCCAAGATCACACCATTAGTAAGTGGCAGAGCTGAGGTGACAAACCCAGACAGTTTAGCTTCAGATCCTGAACTCTTAACCACTGTAGAGATTAAATGTCTAAGGTAAATTGTAGATATTTTTAATAGATAATTTATTTGCTCTAAGAGTGTAAACCCTGATTTCTGCATTGCATCTTGTTACATAAACCCCAAAATGTCACAGTGAAAAGAGAAAAATTTTAAACCCAGTGGACAAAGATTTTATATCATTATCAAGGATAGAAATATTGGTATTACTGTAATGGCAAGAAACCTCCAAGGTTTAAAGTTTCATGGATCTTTAAAAGCAAGAAAACTATATTATTTTATTCTATTGTAAAGCAGTAGGAGTGCATTATCAAATATTTGGAGGGGGGAAAAACAGGAAAAATCTGATTCCTAAGGTCAGTCTTACCATGTTGGGTGTATATATATATGGATGTATTTTTTAAGCATAGTTTTGACCATAGTTTATGTGCAGTTTTATAAAGTTTTTCAGCATAAAATTCCAGTGTAAATATTTTCCATGTTGCTAAAAATATACATAAAAATTATTTAGTGGATTTTTAGAGTAACTATACCATACATTACATAAGAGGTTGTCTACTTTTGGCATTTACATGTGTTTGTTTATCCTCTTTTTTTATTATAAATGCTGGCATATTCACCACTTGTATATATAGCTATTACAATATTTTGGATTATATTTTAATTTGTACCGAGTTTTATAAATGAATTGGTTCAAATGGGATGAAAAATATTACTGATTTTGGCATTTAGTGTCAAAAGTATCTCCCTCTATATGTACAGCATTTGTTTATAATGTCATTAGCAGAGTGGCGGAGATTCCATGTTAGAGATGTGTAGTGGAACTTGTATGTCATACTAAGATGCTTTGTTGGTGATGAAGGCTTTAAGTTTGGGTTAAAATGGCAGCATTTGGCTTTTAGGATGATTGCTCTGAATGCAGATAGAAAGTGATCAAAGGAAATCTAGACTGGTGTCTGGGAGACCACATAAGAGGGTTTTGCAAGAGTTCAGGCAAGATATAACAGGTCTGAATTAGGTCATTAGAAATAAAGAGCAAAAGAAGAAAACATATTTGTAAAATAACTGGGAAGTAAAAATCAACAAGATTGATGACTAATTGAATGGGGTATAAGGAAGAACTGTTTTGAGGGGAGAAAGATTCTCAACAGAGTTTTGAATATGTTGAATTTGACAGGCCTGTTTTATACTCAAATGCAGGTATGTCCTGTAAGCAGTTTGGTATATGAATAGACATATATGCATTGAAAACTCTGGAAGGAATTATCATAAGGATATTGTATTATTTAACTAGGAAAGTGGATGAGATGTCCTAAAGATAGTGTTAAAAAAGCAGAGGGCAAAAAATAGGAGTCAGAGAAGGACAGAGAAGTCCAAGACAGACAAACAAACAAAAACCAACCAACTAACCAACCAAAGAAAAACAATGATCAAAGAGCTATGAGTAGAACTGGCAGAAAATAACATCACAGAGACTAAGGAAGGAGAGACTTTAATGAAAGGGTAAGTTGTTGGGAGTGTCACCTGCAGTCAGGAAACGTGATGCCTGAAAGGTGTCCTTTAGATTTTGAAAAACAGAGGCCACCAGTGCACTTTTTAAGGCCAGTTGCTTTAGCGGAGGGTGTAGGGAGGTTGAGCTGCAGACGCCCTTGCATCAAAAGTGAATCAGTTTTCATTCTTCATCTTTATTAATGTCTTCTATAAGACAAATTTGGTCTTATTTTTTTCAACTTCTTTTTGGGTTTATTGGCATTTCGTATTCATTTATTTATTTAAGTCAACAGTTCTCAATGAATGATCTGGGACCCCCTGGGAGTTCCCAAGACCCTTTCAAGGGGTTCACAAAGCCAAAACTATTTTCATAATAATAGTAAGACTTCATTTGCCTCATCCTCCTCTGATTTTCTCATGAACGTACGATGGAGTTTTCCAGAGGTTGCATAAGTGATGTCATCATCATTCTAATAATTAATGAAATGTGTATTTGTCTATAATCATGTTTTTAAAATTGCCCAGTTTTGATTTGTGAATATGCTAAGTGTTAAAATATATTGGGGATGGCCAAAAAGTTTAAGATCATACGGGAAAACCCGAATGAACTTTTTGGCCAAACCCAATATTAATCCATATAAACAAAAACTCTTGAGTCCTCAATAATTTTTAAGAATGTAAAAGAGGAATGATACCCCCCAAATTGAGAACTGCTGATTGAAACTATGCTTTCTTTGTTTTCTCTTATGATTTAGAAGTTATATGCCTGCTTTTATTTCTACAAATATTTGCCTTTAAGGAGAAAGAACAAATACGCATACTAGTTGTAAACATCAAAAATTAAGTCACACCTATTGACATAACAAAAATAAAAATGGATATATTAAGTGGATAGTTTGAATTCCCCTTCACTACTCCTATGTCCACTTACTAGTTTTGGAAATTCAAATTCAAGGTATAATTAGTTTAATTTTCTTATATTATCAATCTGTTTTTCTCAAGCTGTATTTTTAACATGGCTACCATTTTGTATGCAGTTTTTTCATGATAGTTTTTCATATTTATTGAGTTAATAGCAGTCAATATCTTGATCAATAACAGTAAATCTTTGGAGCCATTATATAGTTGAAAATTTCTTTAAGTTATCTTCATATAGGAATTAAAGCATGACTGGATATAGAGTTATCATATTATGTACTTTTACTAACCCCACAAAATTCTGAATAAATTGAACCATATCTTCTGGCTTTTAATATTTGATGGAACTCTGAGAAAAGCTTTATTTTTAAACATTGTTTGGTAGTGTTATGTGCTGAATCATGCTGCCCACCAAAAAAATTCATATATTGAAGTCCTAACCTCTAACACCTCAGAATATGGCTGTATTTGGAGAGAGGGTCTTTAAAAAGGTAATTAAGTTAAAATGAGGTTATTGGGGGTGGGCTCTAATCCAATATGACTGGTGTCCTTATAAGAAATGGGGATTAAGACACAAACACACAGAGGGAATATCATGTGAAAACACAGAGAAGACAGCCATCTGCAAGCCCAGGAGAGAAGCTTCAGAAGAAACAAACCCTGCCAACACTTTGATCTTGAACTTCTAGCTTTCAGAACTGTGAGGAATAAATTTCTATTGTTTAAGCCATCTAGCCTGTGGTACTTTGTTATATGGGAGCCCTAGCAAACTAATACAGGTAGAAGGCTTAATTATTTTTGTCTACAACTCTGTAAAGGAATTTGTATGTAATATTATTATTCCAAGAGTTCACAACATATGATTAGCTGGTGCTTTTGAAGCTACAGTACAGAATACTACTTTTGCAGAATGTTAATTGATGTTATTTGAAAGAAGGAAATTCATGGTCAAGTAATTCTGAAAAACACTAGATAATAGCATAATTTCTTAGAGATGTTAATACATAATTTTTCATCTTGAATGTCTAAGATGGAGTACTAATTTGTTACTATTTTCTGAAACCCACCTCTTTTTTAATAGGAACAGTAATCCAATAAATATATTCTAAGAATTTAAAAAAATTATTTTTAATATTTGTAGCAGAATGAGATCTTTCAATCTGTAGACTTGTATCTTTTTCCAGATACAAAAAAGGATTTTTTCCCTCTCCTCTTGTATGTATGGCCAATTTAGATAGAAGGTTATTGTTCCTGTCCCATTTGGTCTAATTCCTTCTTCTAAAATGCCAATTGGCCATGAATACAATTTTATTTCTTCCTATTTTATATTTCTAATCTTCTCATCGTTTCATCTCTTCTGTCTTTATGCTCTGTGCTCTGGGGGAGTTTCTCAAGATTGCCTTAATTACTGATTTAATTTTATGTGGTATCAATTTTGCTCTTTTTATTCCTAAAGCTGATGTATATTCAGATGTTTTATTTTCAGTTTCCTTATAATACTTCCTTGTTTTATCGTCTCTCTTTTACATATTTTGGCTATTCATTCAGCATCCTTTTTATCTGAGACTACTTTGTCTTATTTAATATTTCATCTCCTCTTTCAGTGTTCATGCTCCTCCATTTAATAAGTACAAGATCTGCTTTCCCCCAAACACTTTTGTTTGCTCTAGTAAATTGTTCAAAAATTTCTTTTTGCTTTCACTCTTGAGTAAATTTTTTTTCATCTTGGGTTATGATGTAGATTCCTTTTATTGGCTTCATGGTGAGTGCGTGCATTTGTGCCACGTATGCATAGGTTTATTCATGTGTTTGAGAATGCACATGCTTGTTAATAATAGGACTGTTCAGGTTAGTTGTTTGCCAATATTTGGGGTGGGAGGGCTTTTCTTCATTGCCCTCATTGCTTACTCAGATGCTGTCAGCATCTACTTTAAGTTATTAAGTCAGAAGTCTTGCTGTCTCCCCACATGAATTTTTGTTATCCAGGTATTAATTATCTAATTGCAATAGCTGGTACTTAATGATTACTATGTGCCAGTTATTATTCTAAGTGCTTTAGGTGTTTCCATTCATTTAAGCCTCACAAAAAAAACCTTTGGGGAACCCCAGGCACAATTAGGCTGAGTAACTTGCCCAAGGCCATGTAATTATTATGGAGCCAAGCCTAGGTACTCGACCTCTGTGCAGTACCATCTCTCTCGCATGTGCTACTGGACTGAGATGAGGTCTCCCTCTCCCACTGCCTCTTCATCTGACCACCCAGAATTATTTCAGATATTCACCAATTATTTTAAAAAGTCCTATAATCCTTCTCTTGCTTGAAAAAATTACTTCAGAGTGTGTTGCTTACAAGTCTGTTCTACTTTGCAACCTCCCTGCTGCAAAATTCCCATGACAAGAGGAAATGTTGCCCTGGCCATGCCTTTCTATGATTGGCTTCGTTTTGTTCTTGGAAAATAGTCTTCAGTTAGATACAGAAAGAGAGGTTCTGATGGGGTTAATGGTGTGTAATGGTCCTGTCCAGCTTGAAAAGTATCTTTGGCATAGTAGAGAGGTGCGTGCAGAATCCTGTCTGTTGAGACATCAAGTTTTTGACACAAGCACACAGTGAGATTCCATGGAAATGTTCTGCTTTGCTCCTGCCTAGCCCTGATAATCTGCCTTAGGGCTCCTCTACTTTGGTCCTGGAAATTCCTCCTGGAATCTTGCAGACTGTAAAGAACATTCCTAGCTACTAGAACTACATAAAAGGGAAAGCTTAACCTTATTATTTTACATGAGTGGCAAGCCAGTCTGGTGTTCTGACTAGGCAATTTGGAGGATGGAGAACCAGGGTTCAGTGTAGGAGTGAGGTCATTGAGAGCAAAGGATTACAATGTAGATGAGACAGTTTCAAAATGAAAAAAAAACATCTGGAACATCAAGGCCCGAACTATGATGGAAAGGAAGAAATTAACTAAACAAGAAGGACCAATAGTGGCAGTCAGGTAAATGAGCCAGTAGAACTTAAGAGAAAATATCCACTGCGGTTATGATCTACAAAGAATATGATTTTTATATGGATATCTTTGGCTATTTTCATACCTAGAAGAAAGTTATTAAGGTCAAATAATTTAAATTAATTTATTATTAATTATATTATTAATCTGTTATCATTTAAACACAACCCAAGCCCCATCATCTAAGGTGCCAAAGACTCTAACCCTAAGGCATCCTAAGAAGAGGGAGGTTCTTAACCAGAATTTTTTCTGTGGATTGATTGCATTGGACTAGGTTCATTGGACTTTCATTGAAGTGAATCATGGCATCTGTGGGACTATATCACATCTTGTGTGAAATATTCAAATTTTCTATTTTGAGTGAATAGGCAAATGAAGGAAGAGTAGACTGTGGAAGGCTAGTGAATAGCAATGAAGCATAATATAGATTCATCTGGACATGCACAACAGGAGTCACAAGGCTCAGACTTGATGCCCTTGATCACTTTGAAGTAGTTGACTTCTGGCAACGTGGGATGCTTAGAGAGCCAAACAGGAGAGTATTTTCCTCCTGAATGGTTTTCCCTTTGGCCTCATGCTGATTGGGATCATTCTTGTACCAGTTTTGATCCTTCCACGGTGGACCCTCAAGTTCCACCAGAGAAGCCTGATGATCCATTCAACTTCTGACAGTAACAGCTGGAACATGTGGTGTTAGTAGGGGTCAAAGCTACTGAAACCGTGAAAGGAGCATTTTGGATAGAGAAGTACAGTGAGTGGTGTGTGTTCTTGGAAGTAGCAAAGTAGGTAAACTACTTGGTTGTCAGTGGGATCTATTCTATCATATATACTTGAATCCCCTGCTCTTTCTGGCCAGAAGTCTTTGGGTGGTGAGTAATAAATAGATACGCGTGAAATTGGAGGGTCTAAGTATTTGGTCTTTCAATACTTACTTGATAAGCATGGAGTCCCAGGAATCAGGTCACTAGATTACTCTTTGATGTAAAAAATATGGTCAATAAATCACTTAATGGAAGGTATGTATGGCAGATGTCAGTGAGGGGATGAAATGTGTCATCATCATGTTGAAGATCAACCACCACTAAGATAGATTTAAGTTTATCAAAGGTGTTAGAAAAAGAATAAAATCCAGAGCAATCATATTCTGAAAATATTAGAAAATCAGGAGGACACAGAAAGTTCTTTGGCTTCTTGACCTGGTCCTTGATTTAAGCATACATGCCATACATAGGTGGTAGCATAGTACAGTGGATGCTCCCAAAATGAAGCCCATGAAATTCCCCATGGCCTGTATTTAATATCATGAATTTTCCTCAGCCCTCTCTGCTCTTCCCACACAAACACACATATTGACCTGTGTCTTGGGGACTCTTAAAATGCTACTGCGACTAGATATTTATTAGTAGTTTTTTTCAGGTTAAAATGAATGGCTAAAAATTTTCTAACAGAGCTTATCATAAGGTGAGAGTAAGCACACCACCTTCTTGTATTTCCTTTGGTAGAAGAAACCACTCTGTGATTTCGGTTGTTTTCTTCTGAACCTGGAGCTCAAAATGCCCTGAGCACCATCACATACATAGGTGTACTACATTCTAGTACATGCAGTTTTTCAACCTGAGTGATATCAGCCTTATTTAGAATCTTGACATTTACTTTATGGTAGAAACTACTGGTTCAACAAAAAACATTGTCTATTCCTTCTTAGGCTGCTGAACAAGACTACATTTCTTTTTTTTTTTAATTTTTATTTTATATTGGAATATAGTTGATTAACAATGTTGTGTTAGTTTCAGGTGCACAGCAAAGTAATTCAGTTATATATATACAAGTATCTATTCTTTTTCAAATTGTTTTCCCATTTAGGTTATTACAGAATATTGAGCAGAGTTCCCTGTGCTATACAGTAGGTCCTTGTTGGTTATCTATTTTAAGTATAGCAGAGTGTACATATCAATCCCAGACTCCCAATCTATCCCTCCCTCCCACTCTTCCCCCCTGGTAAGCATAAGTTCATTCTCTAAGTGTGTGAGTCTGTTTCTGTTTTGTAAATAAGTTCATTTGTATCATTTTTTTAGATTCTGCAGATCAGCGATATCATATAATACTTGCCTTTGTCTGACTTACTTCACTTACTATGATAATCTCCAGATCCATCCATGTTGCTGCGAATGGCATTATTTCATTCTTTTTAATGGCTGAGTAATATTCCATTGTATATATGTACCACATCTTCTTTATCCATCCATCTGTCAATGGACATTTAGGTTGCTTCCATGTCTTGGCTGTTGTAAACAGAGCTGCAGTGAACATTGGGGTACATGTATCCTTTCAAACCATGTTTTTCTCCAGATATATGCCCAGGAGTGGGATTCCTGGATAATATGGTAGCTCTATTTTTAGTTTTTAAAGGAACCTCCATACTGTTATCTGTAGTGACTTTACCAATTTACATTCCCACCAACAGTGTAGGAGGATTCCCTTTTCTCCATACCCTCTCCAGCATTTATTCTGACTGGTGTTAGGTGATACCTCACTGTAATTTTGATTTGCATTTCTCTAATAATTAGCGATGTTGAGCATCTTTTCATGTGCCTCTTGGCCATCTGTATGTCTTCTTTGGAGAAATGTCTATTTAGGTCTTCTGCCCATTTTTTGATGGGGTTGTTTGTTTTTTTGATATTGAGCTGCATGAGCTGTTTGTAAATTTTGGAGATTAATCCCTTGTTGGTCACATCATTCGCAAATATTTTCTCCCATTCTGTGAGTTGTTTTTTCGGTTTCTGTATGGTTACCGTTGCCGTGGAAAAGCTTTTGGGTTTAATTAAGTCCCACTTGTTTATTTTTGTTTTTATTTCCATTAGTCTAGGAGATGGATCGAAAAAGATATCGCTGCAATTTATGTCAAAGAGTGTTCTATGTTTTCCTCTGAGAGTTTCATAGTGTCTGGCCTTACATTTAGGTCTTTAATCCATTTTTAGTTTATTTTTGTGTATGGTGTTAAAGAATGTTCTAATTTCATTTTTTTTTACATGTAGCTGTCCTGTTTTCCCAGCACCATTTATTGAAGAGACTGTCTTTTCTCCATTATATAGTCTTATCTCCTTTGTCATAGATTAATTGACCATAGCTGCATGGGTTTATTTCTGAGCTTTCTATCCTGTTCCATTGATCTATATTTCTGTTTTTGTTCCAGTACTATACTGTTTTGATGACTATAGCTTTGTAATATAGTATGAAGTCAGGAAGCCTGATTGCTTCAGCTCTGTTTTTGTTCCTCAAGATTGCTTTGGCTATTTGGGGTCTTTTGTGTTTCCATACAAATTGTAAAATTTTTTGTGCTAGTGCTATGGAAAATGCCCTTGGTAATTTGATAGGGATCGCATTGAATCTGTAGATTGCCTTGGGTAGTATAATCATTTTGACAATATTGATTCTTCCAATCCAAGAACATGGTATATCTTTCCATCTGTTTGTGTCATCTTTGATTTCTTTCATCAACATCTTATAGTTTTAGGTGTACAGGTCTTTTGCCTCCTTAGTTATGTTTATTCCTAGGTATTTTTTTTCTTTTTGATGCGGTGGTAAATGAGACTGTTTCTTTAATTTCTCTTTCTGATCTTTCATTGTTAGTGTATAGAAATGCAACAAATTTCTGTGTATTAATGTTGTTTCCTGCAACTTTACTGAATTCATTAATGAGCTCTCATAGTTTTCTGGTAGCATCTTTAGAATTTTCTGTGTATAGTATCATGTCATCTGCAAACAATGACAGTTTTTCTTCTTCTTTTCTACTTTGAATCCCTTTTGTTTCTTTTTCTTCTCTGACTGCCTTGGCTAGGACTTCCAAAACTATGTTGAATAATAGTGGTGAGAGTGGACATCCTTGTCTGGTTCCTGATCTTAGAGGAAATGCTTTTAGCTTTTCACCAGTGAATATGATGTTAGCTGTAGGTTTGTCATATATGGCTTTTATTATGTTGAAGTATATTCCCTCCATGCCCACTTTCTGGAGAGTTTTTTTAATCATAAATAGGTGTTGAATTTTGTCAAAAGCTTTTTCCACAACTACTGAGTTGATCATATGGTTTTTATTATTCAATTTTTTGATGTGGTGTATCACACTGATTGATTTGTGCATATTGAAAAATCCTTGCATCCCTGGGATAAATCCCACTTGATTATGATGCTAAGCTTCCTTGTCAGTGAGGGCTGGCCAAATGATGGAGTTTTAACTGAGGAATGTGAGCAGCAGTGATGTGTGTCATTTTCAGGTGAGGCCCAGAAGATCTGTCTACGTGAATTCCTCTGTGGTTTTCTGGAAACTCCTTTGACACTATTTGAGAATGTATATTGAAGATGGCAGAGAAACCATCAGCCTGAGTCCCTAGATGAAAATTTTGGGAGGGTCCATTGCCTCATCCTCCCACTTGCCAACCTGAACAGATACTGAAATGTTATGTAAACATGAAATAAGCTTTGGTTGCATTCAGCCATTGCATGTTGGGTCTGTTTATTACTGCAACATGTGTTACACTAAAGTACTTTAGGTGATGTGCTCAGTATTTCTCATCTAAATACAATTTTACCTTATAAGTAGATTATTATATTAAATGAGAGCATAGCTACACAGTGGCTCAAGGAATAGCAGTTCAAAGAATAAGTGTTCAAGCAATAGTAGTTACCCATAATAGTATGATCCTAGGTCACAAGGAATTCTTAATAACTCACTTGTGTAACACCTAGCTGCAAAATGAAAATCTTTTAGTCACTTGGAGTGTTCACAGGCTTCTGAACTAAACTTCAAGGATCAATCTGAATGGATAGTGCCCTATAAAACTTTGCTTTAGTACATGTAGTTGAAAGTTTTTATTCCTGTTTTCTCTAATAGAACTTCCAGGTATTTTTATTAACCTATATGGTAGGCAGAGTTCTAAGTTGGCCTTCAATGACCTCACTTCCTTGAATTCCTATCCATGGGCAATTACCTTCTCCTTGAGTGGGAGCTGCATCTAGTGACTTGCTTCTAACCAATAGAATACAACGAAAGTAATGGGATTTCACTTCCACCATCAGGTTACAAAAGCTTACGACTTCCATCTTGCTAGCACATTCTCTTTGTTCTCTTATTTGACTTTCAAACTCAGCAGAAGCAAGCTGCCATGGCAGAGAGCCCCATACCCCAAGGAATTAATTGAGGATATGCTGTGACCAAAACCAGCAGGGAACTGAGGCCCTCAGTCCAACCACGTATGAGGAATTGAATTTTGCCAAAAAGGCCAAGTGAATGTGGAAGTGGGTTTTTCCCCAGTTGAGGCTTCAGGTGAAACTGGAGAACCTGGCCTGATCCCTTGGTTGTGAGAGAGTGTAAGGCAGAGGATCCACCTAAGCGCTACCCAGATTCCTGATCCCCAGAAACTGAGTGATAATAAATGTGTATTGAAGTTGCTAAATTTAGGGGTAATTTCTTATGCAGCAATAGATAACTAATACACATGGGATATTAACAGGCCTCTGGACTAAATTTCATGGATCAGTCAAAGTGGCTTGTCTCTCAGATAATTTTCCTCAACACATACAGTTGAGATGATCATCTCTTCAGTTTTGTTTTCCCCCAGTGAAAGTATGTGGGTATTTATATATGACATATTAATGTGTATTATAACATTTTTCATGCCAGTTTGTTATTAGAACATAGGCCTCTTGAAGGGAATGATGATATCTCGCCCATTGTCTTTGTGTCTTCTATGGTTTTGGTGCAATGTGTAGTTGGTATTCAGTGAATAACATAAATGCTAAAATAATGCTGTATCTACTATTTTGGAAATATACATTTATAACTTATTTAGATACTCCACATTTCCTTTTCTAATGAAAAGTACCTCATTTCTCTCAAATTATGGACAGAGTATTTTTCTTTCGCAATTAAATTTATTTTCAAATATATTCTAGGATTATCAATCATAGACTTATACAATTATCTTTAGCATATTTTTCTAGAAAAATAATTTATTCATAGTACTTTTTCTTACTTAGATTCAACAGAGAATTTTTAAAAACATGATTCAAATTTACTAACTGAAGGCAATTTCTTTTTTCCCCATAGTAACAATATAAAAAGCTTTATGATATAGATATACATTTTATCAAAGCATGTAGAAATATATTTAAGGATCTAGCAATTCAGTATCATCAATGTAAACTAAAAGTGAAACCTTTTAAAAATTATGGTATATGTATAGAAATAACCAAAGGTAGTAAATAATAGAATGTATATGTACCTGTGTTTGTATATGTCATACATATTTATAAATATTTATAAAATATGTAGGATGAGTTAGAAAAATAAAAATCTCATTTCTAATAAAGGGACTCCTTTTTTATATTTGCTTTACATTTTATGCTAACTTTTATTGAAACATTTTTAAATGATTCATTTTAGTATCCATTTTTTGTCCAATTATAATCTTTTATCACTTAATACTAGGGGATAAGAAGCCTTTTAAGCACATAAAAACGATGACATTTTGATGGAATTCAGTTGAGCAATAATTTTATCAAATAATATGTTTCTTTTTAAAAATACTATTAAAGAAAATATTGGGCTTCCCTGGTGGCACAGTGGTTGAGAGTCTGGCTGCCGATGCAGGGGACATGGGTTCGTGCCCCGGGCCAGGAAGATCCCACATGCCTAGGAGCGGCTGGGCCCGTGGGCCATGGCTGCTGAGCCTGCGCGTCCGGAGCCTGTGCTCCGCAACGGGAGAGGCCACAACAGTGAGAGCCCGCGTACCACACACACAGAGAAAATATCACACAAATTGGACAGAATAGAAAGAAAAATGTCATCTTAAATCACCTGTCCCACCTTTCAGATAACTGTGTATAATTCTACAATTATACACGTGTTGATATATACTTGAAATACATACAATATGGAAAGAATAAATTTATCAATACATTATGACAATTATTTTATGGGAGATATTCATACTCTTTCTATAGATAGAAGAAAATCTGTATAGATGCTAAAGCAAGGAATTTATAAAAGAAAAGGCTAGAAATCATACTTCCAAATGAATGATATTCTTCTTTATATTAATTCCCTTGGGAAAGCTCATTTATAGGAATCTTAGCATATTCCGACATAGATGAGTATATGCGTTGCAGTGATGCTGCCACTGTTCAAAACAGTTTTGGAATACTTATTTTGGTATTATGTGAGAGCCATTCAGTAAGCACTATAAGACATTAGATCCTCTTTTGTGATTAACCAAACATACTCATCATTGATAAAATTTGGCAGGATTTAGGCATTAACATAAAAGTGCCACAGGTTCTTAAGGCAATTTCAGAAGATAAGTTAAAAACCTTTATTGAACAGTGGTGTAGTTGTTGAAATAAAGTCTACAGCCTTCCAAGACAGTTGCTTCACAGAAGGTACAATTGCTTTTTTGATTGTATACATATCAGTATGTTTGCTTAAAACATTCTGACAATATTTTTCCAAGTCTGCTTGCTTGTGTATGATGGATGCATATAGGCATAAATATGTTTATTTGGTTACTTCACAGATCAGTTCTATCATGTTCTCTCCAATACTTGTCTGAATACTAAATCTGAATATTAATAATAGAAATCATTAGCACAGATTTGAATATAAAACATTCAAAAATAAAATCATTTAAAATTATCCCTGTCACTAGAGGAACAGAAAGTAATCTTTAAACGAAGTGTCATTAGAAGGCAATAAAGAAGAGAGAAAATTTAATATCTTATCTATTGCATTTTTAGAGATGAGAAGATATGACCTAGGGGAGTTAAATGATTTGCACAGAGAAAATAAAATCTTCCAGATGTGGAGGACATCAAAGGGACATGATCTCTTGGACCACAGGAATAGCAGCTAAGTCACTTAGGTTTCTATTAGATGACATAAAAAGGGCAAAAATCAATGCTATCATTTTGGGACTTACGTATACCAAATTATCCTAGGATATTGACTTTGTTAGTGTTTTGATGTTTAGAATATTTCACTATATTTAGCAAATAGAAGAACTAGCACAAAATGAAAGACACTAAATGCTTACTCTTCACATTCTAATTGCTGCAGCCTTTTTTTTCCAAGCATCAGTCATTGTATACCTGGGCAGTCTGAGCTGACAGCCTTGTCACCAGGCTTTCCTTCTCCAGTGCATTCTAAAGAAAACAGTAAGGTGTTCTTTCTTTTAATGAAAAATTCTAAGAATCTAACTTTTCCATTTTCTAGT
Organism: Lagenorhynchus albirostris; assembly: GCF_949774975.1. Classification (NCBI taxonomy): domain Eukaryota; kingdom Metazoa; phylum Chordata; class Mammalia; order Artiodactyla; family Delphinidae; genus Lagenorhynchus; species Lagenorhynchus albirostris. The sequence continues at coordinate 33,786,625 of NC_083102.1, forward strand.
GATATTCGGCTACTCCTCTCAGAACAAATAAATATGAAGGGGTATTATTTATGTAACAGGGATTCCAAACATATTTTAATTACCTTTTGGATTGCCCTAATCACACATTCTTTCCTTTTCCTGTAAACCACTTTTAATTGACTGGGAACAGAACCAATAACTCAAAGCTTATTAGCAAATATAAACAAGCAATAGCACTAAATGAGGACCCACAGGATGGCATCCAGTGAGGGTAATAATTGCAGTATTGGCTCATGTTCATTTGGGCCCTTGCAGCAAAGGCTAACCAGTAATGCATTATACAGGGAGCAGGGTAGAATGTGTGTTGTTCTAGATGGGGTTCCTCCCCTTCATTTCCTTTTCTGTTTCTTCTTTTTCCTATGCTTCTCTTCCATTTTTTTCTTCTATACATGCAACCTATATTTTCCAGCCCTAGTCAGCCTAAAGTACAGTCAAAAGACACAATTTAAATAATAAGAAAATTATCATTGCTGTACATTTTTTTCAACGGAATCCTTGGAATGCCAGCCCTCTCTAGGTTCCTTCCTCCATCGGTAATGCTTTCAACATTATAAGAGGTTGTATCTTAGTTACTAAAGGCACAAACCCTACAGCCAGCTGCCTGAGTTAGTCTAGTTCCAATCCTTAGTAGATGTGCACCTTCTAAACCTCTCTGTGTCCCAGTCTCATTATATATAAAATGATAAAATCTTAATAAAAACAATCCTACATCATAGAATTATTGTGAGGATGAGTTAATGCATGTAAAGCACTTAGTATCGTGCTTATGACAGAGTAAGAACCAAAAAATATTAGCAGTTGTTATTATTGTTGACATTTTTTCTGTGTACCTACACATTCTGAGAATGTTTCAAGCTTCCTTCTATTAGCTGTGTGTCTCTCTCTTTATTTTGGACTATATCTCTTTTATACCTTTTGTTTAACTTAATATTTCAGTTTCTTGAACTCCGCATGCAGCATGATCCCCACTGTTACATCACATTCAGATTCCCCCCTGACATCTCACCAACTAGGATTTAGCTAATGAGCTTCAACTTGTTTCTTCTTTCAAAGTAGTTTCTTCTATTTGGGGCACTGCACAGTGCTTCAGGAATTAAAACTGAGTTGTGACTCTAATATGCTTAGTTATTGTCTCTGTCATGAGATCTTTAAGATGTTCACATAGATAGCTTAGTGGGACAGGTGTCTAAATACCTGATTTCCCATTTTGAATAAGCTGCTGAGACCTTTAAAACAAAAAACAAGTAGAAGATATACATATGCAAAATCCAGATCTGCTGACACCTCCTTCAATAAGTTGCTTTTTGTATCTCATATTTCTACTCATGAATAAATTATATACAATTATCAGGTCATTTCATTCTTCATATGAAAAATAGATTTAAATTTCTCCACATGTGTTTGGCACAGTACATGTCTCAAAGTGTAATACTTCCAGTTTTAGTGCCAACTTCACTCCGTATTTTCGAACTTCAAGAATCCATCCCAGCTGGGCAATAACAACTGGTTCTTTCTCACAGAAGTTTTGTGAGAGTTAAATACATTAAGGTATATAAAACCTCTATTATATTGCTACTAGAACTCTTCAGAATGTCATTTCAGAAGTTCAAGATCTCAATATGGCAAAAAATATTTTGGAATGAAGGTTTGAAAATTCACATTCATAAGATTTTAAACAGTTACAACCTGTTAAATTTGTAGTGAATTTCCCTAATTACAGTTTGGATTATTACAGATTATTCAGATTATTACAGAAATTGAAACTCAAATAATAGTGTTTACATACAAGTTATATTTTTTTAAAAAATACTTAACTTTCTTCACTTTTGCTTTCACTGTGGAGCTTTGACCCTTGAAAAATATTTTTCAAAGATGTGACAATGAGTTGTTTTTCTGACCCTTATAAATTTATTTTATTATTACAATCTCTAGCTTATCTGCCATCCATACATATGCAATGGCATGAGCTCACATTCAAACATAGAACTGTGCTATTGTTCTGTACTATTATTAGCTACAATGACAAATTTTATAACTGCAACATTTGTCGATTTTTTTCCCTATCTTTGTCCAACATAAATTATTTTCTCTTGCTAATAGTCTAAGAGTATTACAACACAAGTTTTGAAGAATCCTGGTTCTACTTCCTATATCCCTGATTCTGTGGTATAACAATTATATTTTCTTTTTTTTAAAAAAAAAGCCTTTCTGGGAAAATGAAAACACTTATGAATGATAATACACCTTCCTATTTGTAAAATAAACCTTGAAACTCTCTAAAGCCTGGAGTTCTACCAGTTATTAGATCACAGTTACACTTTGTCAAGACTAAATGTCTCACATCCTTGCTGGAAGAGAGGAAGACCCTAGGATTACAATATATTTGAACGAGAAGGTGCTAACTTTGCATTATTTTCCATTCTTCATCCTGTCTTTGTCAGGAGCATGGATCCATGCTATGCTCTTCTCTATTCTGGTTGCCACCTTTGTCATGCGAATGAGACACCAGAATCAGAATGTTTCCTGTGAGATATAATAGCATGCTTTCCTGCTTGCGCCTCTCAGGATGTTGTTTTTAGTTAGGTTAGAGCCCCTGAATCCCTTAGAGCATCACTCAACATTCACCATTCATGCAAGGTGTCCTTCTTGCTTGTATTCACTGTAAAACTATTTGATGTCTTGGTCAGTTTTGCAGCCCTTCTATTTCTCAAACACACCCCTGAAAAAAAACTGTTATTGTTTTTTTATTATTATCAGATCAATCAAATGTATGTTACAATTTGTGGTATACAGAAACATACACATGGCTTAATTATTTTTTTAACTACCCGTCACTTACAAATATTTCAGTATTCCATTTACACATAGGAATATACAAATAGTAGCGGCTATGCTTTTAGAAGTGATGGTGAGATGGGCATCTAAAAGGAACTCATTCCCTTGAAGATGTATTTATTTTGTATTTAGAAAATTTCTACTTTAAAATTTTCACTTTGCTTGGAGGCATATTTTTAGATTACTCTTAAATTTGCCTCTCATCCAGGCTAAGATATAAATACTGTATTGTATTTTTAGACCATGCTTCTGTCACACATGTAAAATGAAACCTGCTGATATATCCAAGTAACCACTTATTTTTTCCAAATGTTAGGATATATGAAACCAACATGATAAACATCTGTATGCAGTTGCATTTCTCAGTATAGACAGAATTTCATACCCACGCAGGGTAAGGGAAGAGGACATGATAAACGGGTGAAATCCTTTTGAATTTGAAAAGTGTACATATAAGAAGGCAAAGAACCATATGAATCTAATCAATGATACAGCTTCCTGTATTGTGTGTGTGAGAAGTATTTTCTGAGTAACTTGTCTTGAGTTTTAGTCTCTCTCTTTTTTTCTTCGAAAGAAATTAACCTAAAATTGAATTACACGTGATCTTTTTCTGGGATTAAAAACAATATGATTGTTATCCATTTGGGCCAGATTAATAAGAAAAACAGAAACCACATTGTTTCAACAGAAGGATTATGATGTAGGTAATTGGTGATCTAACTGGCCAACTAGGAAGCAACTAGTCACTCACTGGCAGTGAAAAAACCCCTAGAGTCTTGGCCACTGGACTAGCCCCTCCACTCAGCCCCTGTACTAGGTTGTCTCCCCTGTAGTATTTGTTGTATTGTCACCTTCCACCACAATCATGGTGGCGGCATCCGTGGCAGCTCCGTTGGTTCACTCTCAACTCAGGGTATTCTGTAACCCCTTTCCTCTGGGTTAGTCAGATGAGTGATTCCCTTCATACCTCATAGAAGCCAAGAGAAGCTTAGGTGCACGTAAGTCCTTCTTACGCCTAACCATGATGGGTGCATAGTTTTCCAACATGCATCTCCTAATGGGTGTGAAACCATCCTATTAAAAAGTCTCCATTTAGATTCCCAAATATGATTATGGAACAAGTTCCTCACTGCCATTTCAAGCCACTTCAATCAAATTCACCTCCTACCTCTGGGCGTCTGTCTAGAGAGAGGAGATCAAGACATGCATTCTACTGGCAGCCTCACTTATCTGCTGTCTTCTTTGTCATTGAAATCCCTCAAGACTCCGAGGGGCAGGCTTCTGTTTTGCTCTGGACCTCTTTATGTTGAACTCTATGATGTAGCTCACCAGGTCTGTAGGTCAATACGTTCAATGTGTGCAAGCCAGTATTTAGGAAAGTATTTATTCCTAGATAAAGCTTTGTTTTAAATATAGTTATCTGTCTTTAAAACAGAAAAATATCCTATTATGAAGATCAGAAACTTTATTTTTCTCTAATATTTCTGCCCTAAAGATCCTAATTCATGTCTCCCAGCCCATAATAAGTAGAAGTCTTATTGTAGCTAGGACAAATATTATGTATAAGAAAATGGAAAGAAAAGAAAAAGCTACATTGTTATATTTCCTGTTTCCAAAAAAACAAGCTCTGATAAGAGAAGTGCCAGATGAATAGAGCCAGGAGCCCAACATAAACACTTCCAACTCCATCATCTGCTCACTTCCACTGCGTGCTAGGATAGCCCAGGGAAGCGGGAATAGCCAGCTTCTGATTTTGTTACCTCACAGGATTGAAGTGGTTGAGATTTGAGACACAGTGTCCTTGTGCCTCAAGACTCAGGGATGAATATCTTTGGCAGAACTTGCCAGCTGGTGAGTTGTGAAGTCATCCTCATACCGGAAGTTATTTTTGAGAGGTGGTTCTGTAACTCAGTGGAGGCAGCTGATCCTTGAGTCTAGCTTGTATCAGAAGGTCAGAGCCCTTTCATAGCAGTTTTGCTAATAGCTGGTGTTGAGTTTAGCTGAGAGGTCTTCATATCCCAGGTGGCCTGAGGTTCCAGTCTTACTCTCATGGCCTACCAGGTCATTCATTCAGTTCAAGATCACAGTTTCCCCAAATGCGGGGCAGCCAGTCCTCCCGGGGTCAGGGCTAGTTCTAGAGATTGGCTCCAGAAAAACTGTCCAGCTTTTGTGCAGAGCCACCAACGGTGGTGTCCGAAAGCTACTCAAAGCATAACTCCATTGCTACTTTGCTTCCCCAGGACAATAGAGCTTGCTACCAAGATATTTAATCATCTGAGGGAGAAGCCAAGAGAAGCTTAGGTGAATAACTACTCAAATTATTCTTCCAAGAAGAGGAAAGATCACCTCAAGGTAATTTGCTTTTTTTTTTACAGTTACATAGCTAGGGGAGACCATTAGATCGGTTTTGGTCAGAGTAAAAAAAAGTAGCCTTTCTTCCTAAAAGCTATTCATTTGAAATTTATGCGTTTGTCTGTGTGGTTAGTGGATTAATGTCTGTTCTGTACTAGCTTTAAACTCCACTAGTACAGCTGCCTGGTCTCTTTGCTTCTCACCGTGGCCCCGGTGCCTAACACAGAACCTGACACAGAAATGGGCTAACAAATATTTGTGGAATTAACAAAGGAGTAAATCTACTCCAGGAGAATGTTTTTCGCTTGCTATATTGTGAAGTATTTGGTACCATCTCTAGCTAAAGAAAAGAAGAAAAAACATCAAGCTAATCCCTATTGGAGTACTCCTCAACCTGAGATAGCTTCCTAAAAGCAGAAAGCTATTTAAGACAGATTGATTCAAGCTGTGAATAAATACTTTAGGAAATAACATGACTTAGGCCTACTTTTTAAATCAAATAGACCCATCAGTATTTATTATTTATTTGACCCATCAAATTGTGTTCTCCAAAATATTGGTTCTCTAGGATTTTGCTAGGTAATATGTGGAAAAATGAGAGTCAAATGAGTTTAGAACCAATGGGACGAACAGGTTCCTTTATTGAAGTACTTTATTGAAGTACTTCTATTGAAGTACTTTTTCAGGTTCCTTTATTGAAGTTCCTTTATTGAATACTTCCTGTTGAGGAAGTATAATACTCTGGAATATAGTATGCTGGTATCTCAAACTTATTTGACCAGGGAATTTTATTAATATAGTAACTTTCCTAATACTTACTATGTTCCATGTTGAAATATTAGATTCAAAACCATTTAAAATTTCAAACCTAAACTCCAGAAAATAGTGTAAAGCAATTGGTTATGATGATGTGATAGCAATTTGTACATTTTTAGGAATTTCATTACATTAAGTCTTATTTTCAATCAGATTGTGACCAGAGAGTAATTATGTTTTATGCATCACTGCTATAAACATCCTAGCGCTTTCTAGTACTTCGCACATAGCAAGTGTTCAATAAATATTTGCTTAATAAAGGAGGGAATGAGAACTATATCATACTAGAGTGTTTGCTATATTGAATGTAATAATTATTCTGAATTAGCAATACTTTTTGGCAATCTGAGACTATTAATGCATGCCAATGGAAATATGTGTTGTTAAAAGTCAAAAAAAATTATCAAATCAGGAAAAAAATACATGTGCACATTTTTTCTACAGAAAAGAGTAGATAGAATAAATTTATTATACCAAAATGTACTGACAAGTATCAATTTTAAAAAATCAGTGTATAAAAGAATGATGTCACAAAATTTTGATAAAGAAGTAGAATAGGGCTCTCTGGAGATTCTATACTGTCTTGATTTACATAAATCAGATTCTTATAAGTAGTAGTATATTTTCCTATGGAATAATTTAGGGGATTTGGCTTTCTAGTTTTTGTTCAGTTCTATGGAGTTCACCACAGTGACGCAGCTCTGTTTGATGACTGGCAAAATTTCAGAGATTAGGTTGTTACATTCCTTAGATTAGACCCAGGAGCCACCCATAGCTGGTTAGGAAAATACACCTACACAATACTGGGCTAGACCACAGCAATGACTATAACTTCCCAATAATCAGTATCTAAAGTGGAGTTAGGAAATGTTAACAAGAGGTTACTAATTATTTTTATAAGCTTGTCCTTCAAAATTTGGGAATACATGTAAACATCCCTAATTTGACTTAATTAGCAGCAACAGGCTCCTAACCATAGGTGTCGGAAGATTTAGTAGGAAGGCCATTCGTACGCTACTGATATTTTCATTTGGGGGATGGTACTAAGCAAAGAAGATCCCAAGTAGCCAATCTTGCCGCAGTGAGTTGCTGAGGACAAATGTGGCTATATTTAAACGCTTTAAAGTGTATAATGTGCTACGCAAATAAATAAACTCTTAAAAAAATTAATTCATCTAGACAGTTCTTAGATATATTATATTTTTAAGCCATATATTATATTCTGTGGGGAAAGGGTAATTTATCTGATCTGTTATTTTTCCTTTTGCCTGAGGGACATCTAAGGATTCGACCCTTGCTTTACTCCTCCTTGAAACATAAACATGGGGAATATTTTAGTGTGTGCCAGATGCAAGATAAATAAGAGTCCTGCTGAGGTTGACGTATAATGAATTATGCACCTACACTTGGGGTGTCTGGACTGTTTATTGAATAACCTGTAAATGATGAGTAGTCAGCTGCATCGGAGATGAGATTTAGTTCCATACCTCTAAGAGGATTATGAGTCTAGCAAGGTAGAAAAGCTGGTGGGACCCTGAAGCTGATGGCTTCCATGAGCCAATGGTCCATATCAATTAGACTTCATCCCCTGTGATCATGTACATCCCAACTTGGAGAAATTGTGTCATTCAGCGGCTATTTCTGGGAGTCATGAGCCTCTGCTCTGTGTTTCCTGTGCATGCCAGGTTGTCTATCCTGTGTGCTTTCTTAGAAACTGTGTAAAGTCTGTTTACAGAGTGAAGCCTATTTTGTCTAAGTTTAATGGACACTGAAAGCCCAAGACCACTGTTGTTGGTCAAGCAAAGTGAGTATTGTTCTGTGAAAAAGATCTGAAATATGTTTATTTAAAACCTTCCATTTAAAGATTTAGCTGAACTTCTAATATTCTAGGGTTTGATAAAGAAGAGTATGTAACATTCATGTATTAGTTTCCTATGGCTCTTGTAACAAATTGCGTCATTTAAAACAACGAAATTTTATTTTGTTCTGTTCTGGAGGCCAGAAATCCAAAATCAAGAAGTTGACAGGGCCATGCTCCCCCTTAAAGCTTTAGAGGAGGATCCTTCCTTGTTTATTCCTATCTTTTGTGGGGCAATCCTTAGCATTCTTTGGCTTGTAGATGCATTCCTCCAACTTCTCTCTCTTTCTTCACATGGCATTCTTCTGTGGGTGTGTTGTCTGTGTTCAAATTTCCCTTTTCTTACAAGGACACAGATCCCTGGATTATGGTGAGCCTAGTCTTCATATGATCTCATCTTAACTTGATCACATCTGCAAAGACTCCATTTCTAAATATGGTCCAATTCATAGGTTCCAGGGGTTAGGACTTAAGCACAATTCAATCCATAATAATTCATCATACAGTGGATTTCAGTCACAACCCTTTTAACATTGTTCTTGTCTTTGATTGCTTGATGCATTTATTCGTTGAAAAAGATTTATTGAGCTGAGTACTTTTCTAGGTGCTTGTAACAAAGCAGCAAATAAAACAGACATGTGCCCTTAACCTACATGGAGCTTGGATTCTAATGAGGGTAGATAGGAATTATATAAATAACTAAACATAGAATTTTTCAGATAGTGATAAGTATTAGAGAAAATAGTAAAGCAAAGCAGAAAGGCCAAGGCATGCCAGATAGAGCTTGCTATTTTATATAGAGTGATTGGAGAAGTCTCCACCAAGAAGACACTCTGAATGAGGTAGGAAATCATGAGAGTTATGAGCAGAGGAATGACAAGATTTGAATTATGTTTTAATAGGATCATGAGGCTTTTATTAGAATAGAGTGCAGGAGGACACAGAGATTGTAATTAGTAGAAGACAAGTACCCTACCCTATGCTACTGTGAAAGTGGGAAAGGAGCAGGCAGGAAGTTATGGGAATTGATTATCTAATAGATGATAATGGCTTTGAACAAGCTAGGAGGTGTTCCACTTTTCATGGAGGTGATGAAAAGTGGTGGGATTCTGATAATGTTCAAAGGATTGAGACAAAAGGATTTCCTAATGGAGAGGATAGCTATAAGATTTTTGAGCTGTTCAACTCGAAGTGTGGAGTTGCCATTCACTAAGACGACAAGGCTGTAGGAGCCAACTATGTGTGTGTATGTTTGTGCGTGTGTGTGCACATGCGCGCGCGAGAGAGAAGGTATGTACGTTTTCAATTTTTGACATGCTAGTTTTAAGATGAGTATTAGAAAACATAGTGGAGATATTAAGTAAGGTGTTGGATACACAAATCTAGAGTTCAAGCAAAGGGTGAGAACCAGAGGTATACATTTTTAAGTCATAGTAAAATTAAATTGTATTTAAAGCCATAAAGCTAGATAAAAACACTTACCCTGATATATCATTTGACAAGTTCTACAGTGTTTGCAAAAGTTACATCAATATGTAAGGCATTTCTTTCTCTTAACCTTGAGATAATATTTTCTCAATAAATAGGCCTTTATGCTCTGGAGCTGTTTACTAAAGCTGATTGCAGGAGGAGGTATATTTTATAGGAGGTATTAAAATAGACTAGCCAGTTAACTTTGGATGAATTGCTTTTACCCAGTTAAGCAATGACATGAACTAGCTGACTTATTGAGCCCTAATCCACCTCTGTTATTCCAGTCATGAACTTTTTTGTAATACAAATTTTCCTCTGCTGTATCGTCAGGGTATTTGCCAACAAAAAGTGGGATGTCAGGTTTCTTTCCCATCTTTATTGGACATTCATTTTCATACAGAGATATGACGTTAAAAAGTATTAACTCTTTGTTCCGTAATGTTTTCAGTATAATTAAAAGATAGGCTTTGTACGATTCATTTGCACTGCTTCCCCACCTGTTCTCAATGCTGAAATCCTTGTATGACCTTCTTTTTTATTAAATACACTTTGAATGTTATCCATGATTTTCTTCACCAAGGCCAAATTCTCCATGAACTATCTTTTGATAAATAAAGAATATAAGTGTTAACCCATTTCCCATAGTTTAGCGTGTTTTCTTGGTAGTCACCATGATTTTTAAAGGCTTTTTTTTTTTTTTTTTTTTTTTGTGGTACGCGGGCCTCTCACTGTTGTGGCCTCTCCCGTTGCGGAGCACAGGCTCTGGACACGCAGGCTCAGCGGCCATGGCTCACGGGCCCAGCCGCTCCGCGGCATGTGGGATCTTCCCGGACCGGGGCACGAACCCGCGTCCCCTGCATCGGCAGGCGGACTCTCAACCACTGCGCCACCAGGAAAGCCCCAAGGCTATTTTTACTATCTTTTTCCTTAATAGAAAATAATGAAGGGAACATCTTCAAATTTGAATTTGGTTAAGGAAAGTAGGCATATCCTTGGTAGATAATTGCACTCTGAGAAAGAATTTAAAATATAAGTATCTACACAGTGTTGATCACTGTGTAATAAGGTCTCTGTCCTTAAATTTCACTTTTTGCCTTTAACTCTGCTTAATAAAATATATGAAGCAAAAAAAGTCTAGATTTCCTTAAATAAAAACAGTTTTCATGTTTCAATCTTTATATACTTTTTTCAGTTAATCACATAGTTGCAAATGGAATCTAGAAATGTAAACAAATGTGATCATCTGGTACTGAACTATGTTGATATTCAGGATAACATTGCCTAACAAATCTATATTCAAATAGGAAAATCTCATCACATTAAAGTATTACTTACATATTCATATACTCATTCCTTGAGGCAAAGACTCCAGCCTTACTTTACAGATGGATCTAGCAATAAAACATAAAAACAAACACAAGGAAAGGAATTGACGCAACACATAACAACTACTAACATACATCATTTCTCTTTACTTTTCAAAAACTCCTACATATTGTATCTTCAAAAATGTTCTTGGAACCTAAGAAGTCAGGATAATTATGAAAAAACTAAATAACGATAAAATAAAAATAACAGTAAAATAGTAGTAAAATAATCACATTTTTTAAACCTCAAAGGTTTTAAACACTAAAGAATTCTAAACATCCTTGAGTTGTCTTCTGTATATAGTGATTGATGATCACCAAAATGCCATCAGAATATTATTAGAAAAACATTACTCTGGCTACATTAAAGATTTCTTATTCTTCTAAGTGTCATGTTCCCCATTATTTCACTATTATTAATAGTCTCTCTTCTTAGTCACTAAAATAAAAGGTGTACTTCAGAAGACACCTATTCTAAGAAAAGTAAGATGAAAAACATGGAAAAATTGTAAATAAAAAGGTGAGAAGGAGAAGATAGAAAGTGATTGGTAATAATAACTGGAATTGGAAGAATGAAAAAGAATGGAAAGGCTAAAAAAAAAGAATCTTGAAATTGAGATTTGAAGTCCCCTCTCCCTCACAGTAGTGAATGCCAGCAAAATCCGTAGCATCTCATTTCCTTAAGGACTTAATCCTGGTCTTCCTAGAGAAAATGTTTTCTAGACATTTATTTTTGCTTTTATCTCCCTTTTGCAGGCATTTGATGTGCTTTTTATGCTGTTTATGCTGTTGAACTTAGCCATGTTTTGTAGTAGAATGCAGAATGCCAGGCTGGTAAAGAATCTGTTACATTTCCAGGACATCTTGATTTTCATGAGCTTCAGAACATTTCCAAGTAGTTGATTTTTACAACATCGTATGATAAGACTTTTAAACAGTACCTTGTATTTGTATTAGCCCGTGCTGCTTACTGCCGTGAGCTGGGAGGCAGTGGGTCTTACGCCCACTAACTGCTGATAGTATCTGGTGCCTCGTCCTCGTCCTTGAAATTCTCTCGGACTCAGGGTCCTGAAGAATCTACTAGCCTTTTATGTGTTCATTTCTAAAATTATTTTAACTCTTTGAAGTAAAACTAATATATACAGTCTATTATAAAAGTCAAATTGTGCTAAAAGGCTTATGACAGTAATAACAGAAAGGCAGCCCCCTGCAGTCTTCTGCTGGTCCTGCTTCCCAGAGACAATCACTTTCCTCTTTTAGGCCTAATGTCTAGTGTTTAAGTCCTTATCTCTAACTTATATGTGTAGATTGCTATTTCTCATTTATTTATTTATTTGGAATATATTAGACATATAGTGTCAGGTTAAGGTGTACAACATGCTGATTTGATACATTGATATATTGTACTGTTTTTGTCATTTACATATTGTAATATGATTGCCCTATGATATTTCTTTTTTTTTTTTTTTTTTTTTTTTTTTGCTCTACGCGGGCCTCTCACTTTTGTGGCCTCCCCCGTTGTGGAGCACAGGCTCCGGACGTGCAGGCTCAGCGGCCATGGCTCACGGGCCCAGCCGCTCCGCGGCATGTGGGATCTTCCCAGACCGGGGCACGAACCCGCGTCCCGGCAGGCGGACTCTCAACCACTGCGCCACCAGGAAAGCCCCCTATGATATTTCTTAATAAATCAATTTTAAAATAGTTTGCTCCCCATAAAGGATATAAGAATTTTAGTTTTTTATACTTCTTTCTTCTCCCATCCTTCAAGTGAAGTTCTGTTTCAATTTTTATATACCCTTTAAAAAATATTTTTATTTTGAAATTATTTTAGATTTGTACAAGAGTTACAAATGTAGTTTAATTCCTGTACACATATACCCTTCACCCAGCTTTTCCCCTAATGTTTATATCTTACATAACCATAGTTAAGCCTAAGAAATTAACATTGGTACAATACTGTTAAACTACAGACTTTATTCAGATTTCACCAGTTTCTGCATTTATGTCTTTTTTCTGTTCCAAGATCCAATCGAGGGTATCACATTGCATTTAGTTGTCATGTGGCCTTAATCTTCTCTGGTTTGTGACATTTTTCTTAGTGTTCCTTGTTTTTCATGACCCTAATACTTTTGGAAAATACAGATCACCCACCTTATAGAATGTCCCTCAATTAGTATTGTCTGATGCTTCCTCATGATTATACTGAGGGAAGTTACCTCAGTATAAAATTAGTGGATGAAACTTTAAGGAGGAATGGGATATTTGCGTAGCTTCATATTATCTTTGCCCAGTGAATTTAGCAAATGTTCATAAATTATTTGACACTCCTCTCTGGAGGAGGTAGAGCTCCATTCTACTCCCATTGAGTATGAGCTGAATTTAGTAATTCACTGCTAATAAATAGAATATGGAAAGCAAAAAGCTAGTAACTTTACAGTGCAGAAATCTGGCAGGTACCCCCTTAAAATTAAATGATCAAAGTTAACATCCCCACTAGTAAGTCATGCTGACACCAAATTCTCCCTGTTATGGTATTATGAGAAGGGCTCAGGACCTAAGGGGAATGTTAAAGAAATAGAGGTGTTTTCTAATTTAAAAGATTCTATGATTTCCATGAAGACTGTATGCACAGGCTTTTTTTTTTTTAAGATCGAGAATCATAGACAATGTTTTATCCAAAGTCAGTTTTAAGACATTCAGGGTTACCAGGGCTCAAAGAAGGTAGGAACACAAATAATAAACAAATCCTTTTCCTAGTTTACTCAACCTTCACTGAAACTCTTTTGGTTCTAGTGGTCATAATAACTTGTCTAAGAGACTTCAGTGGCCTTTGTGCATGCAGTGTAGTTTTAAGATTGTATGTTAATATATGCATATGTGTGTTAATCTAGCTGGAAGTGTTTGTTTTTAGTTTAGTGAAAACAGTTCAAAATCATATGATTATGATTCAAAATCATACATAAAGATCAATTCCAAAGACGTTCATAACTAAAAAATAAGTTCAGACATAGGACATGTAACTTGGTTTATTTTACAAAAGTTCTACCTTGGTGTTTCCATTGTAGGAGCTTGAGGTTCCCCTGCTAAAAGAGAAGGCCTTGCTTGAAACTGAGCAAGGTGCACACTTGATAAAAATAAGACAGTTACTCACAGATCTAAACGCTTGGTCCATGGCCCGGATGCCATGCTGATTGTTAAGGCCCAGAGAGTCTACTGTTTCTTATGTATTTGCAGACTCTTGTGTTTTATTTATTCTGGTTGGGATATGGATTATAGTACCCTTTCAATGTGTGTTACTTTGAAATGAGATTAGCATAATAGACTAGATTTTACAGCCTTTCATTTTCAAGCCCATCTTGCAGGTTCAGAAACTAAGAAGTGTTGACAAAGGGCTGATGATGATTGCACTTGCGTGATCAGAAAGGGTTCCCAGGACCTTGCCCACTCCAAGGAGAGATCATCCTTTTACAGATCTTATGTAAACGAAGAAAAAAAAGTTGTAAGCAGGGAGGGACAAACAGAGAGGAGAGACATTTCCGAGATGTACTTAAAGTTTCTTTTTTATCTCGTGTTTAAGTGCTTGCTTATGAGGGAGCTTTTATGTCCACCCCCATAACAATATGCATTATGACTTCTGTGTTGCTCCCCAGTTTGCCTGCACAAATAATCTCATATCATGATAAATAGATGAGGAAGAATACTATGAGAGATCATCATATATTAATCATTTCAGTTATTTTAATGAAGGTAAAGTGGAAGTTAGTCTTTGAATGCATCGCTACAATCTCTGACTCCCACAGTGACCCTCGTCTGGTGATGAGGAATCCTGAGCATGCCAGCCTCTTATGGGCAGGACAGTCATTTTTTTCTTGCTTCATAAGAATGAAGACTTCTAAATTTATTAGAGGAGAAGAATTTTGTGTTCATCCAGAATGAATTGTTTACAATTAATGCTTGGTAATTAATCCATACACATTTTCCTCATATGCCCTAAAATATATTCTACTAGGTTATGAAAAGGTAGTTTTTGTCCTTCAGGCATCAAGTCTCTATAAGCTGCCTCTTGGCCTTAGAGAAAGCACTGTAAATGGAATAGGGAGTCTCCCCGTTTAATTTGATACATCAGGTCATTATCAAAATATTTAGTTCCTGATCTTCCCACACAGAAGGTGACTAAAGGTTAATAAGAACGCAAGTGGAAAACAATTAAGGATGAAAATATATACAATAAAATGCAAAACAAATCAGAATAAGTAAAGTTTAGTGTGACTATTAGGTTAAGATGTCTTGATACTCACTCCAATCATAAAATGTTTTTTTTTCTCCTTTGAAGGACAGAAGAAGCCTGATACATACAGTGCAACTATACTTACTGATACATCTAGGAAATAATTTAAAGAAAAAACGATGAAAACAGTAATTTCTTCAAAAGTTCCATTGCCTTTACCTATGGGCGATGTCATAGGCAGATAATATTTGCTGTCATTTTCATCATATTTCTCTTTTTAAATTATTTTCTACATACCTTTTTTTTAAAATTTAGGACAGGGCAGCTTCATGAAATACTTGAGGATCCAGACGCTAGTGTGCATTTACCATCATCTTCAGCTTCTGGCTTCTGCTTTCTAGGTCTCAGTTTGGCTGGTTAAGTTCCAGACTTCTGAATTATGCTGCATTCCAGCCAGCAGGAAAGAAGAAGGCAGACAGCTGGAAAAGGGCATGACTCCTCCCTTAAGAAAAATTTGAAGAAAAATTTTCAATGAGTTGTATAGGTCAAAATGTATTCATCCCTAATTATTGTAAGAGGGGGCTGGGTCTTTTAGTCTTTTAACTGTGGTCCAGCTAAAAATCAGGCATTGCTATTATCAAGGAGGAAAAGGAGAGCAGATACTGAGGGACAACTTATGCTCTCTAACATGCTAAGGGTATTAGTGTGACGGAGAGGATATTTTGTGGTAAGAAAAATGTGTTTATGTAGAATTTACACTTGTTGCAAGACAACGTTCAGGTGACTGTTTATATTATGCTACAGTCTATGAGGGTACGATAAACAAAATTTACAAGATATGCGTAGACAGCAGTACTGATTTTATGTAAAATTATGAAATCAAATCAATATCTATGCATGTTCAGATAAACTAAAAATTCAATAACCCTCATAAAAGTAGATTAAAAACATATCAGCTCCCTTAATTTTCCTGCAAATTATAATCTCCTGGAATAGTTTTCCCACCAGTGCCAACCTTGAACGCTGAGAATCTTGAAAAATAATTAAGTTTTAGATGAAATTCAGATGGAAGGTGTGTCTCACCTGAGAACAAAATAATTCTAGTTTCAAACTATTCTTAGAAGGAAACAATAAAGAAGTGTCATCCATAAAAGAATGTGTCATTTTGTTTCTTTTGTTAAGTTTCTTGGACATCAAACAGGTTTTTCTGAGCATTCCGAATAATTGAGTATAGATTAATAAAAACATATGAGTTAAATTGCCCTCAAAGTGCAGAGGCTTAAAAAAGAGACAAAACTGAGCAAAAGAGATATGAGATTTGTCTAAAGCCAAAATGTTTTTTACATGCTCCCTATGGGAAGTATGCCGCTTTGCTTCATCTACTCCCTCATGCTTGCACTCATATCAGACGTTTATGGAGCACCTTTGATTAGCTGGGCTCTTTTCTAGGAACTGGGGACTACAGCTAGGGAGACTTGGGATTTATAATCTGGCAGGAGGACAGAGCCTAAATAAGTAATTAACTGCAGTTGTAATTAATTACAAAAGAGACATGTAGGGTGCAAAGAGAGCATATGAAAATATATAACAATGTAAAACATTTAGGAAAGAAAAAAAAACACGGATTAGGAACACTATGAAGTTAATGACATCAGTATATTTACAATCACGAGATCGTTGTAGACTTTATGGTTAGGCTGAAGAAACTGTATGAAAAATGAAAATAATAAACTAACGACAATTGCAAGAGTGAAAAAGTTAAACCTGGGTTTCCCCAATCAGTTGCGTCAATCAAGATGTCTTTATGTCTAACTTATAAGGGGAATATTTGGAAAGCAGAAGGACTACAGAGGAATAATCTCCTAAAACCCTATCCCTCTCCTTGATCGATAATGCCACAACAAACTATTTATTTAACTCTGCAGCACAGTCGAAATCATTTTTTTTTCTCTTTGTAAGACTCAAATATAAGTTTCTAAGGAAGTATGCAGACAGTATTTTACTTTGGTAATCAATGCAATAAGGAGAAATGACTACTTCGACAGTTGATCAAGCATCAATCAAAGTTATATACTCAATTCGTAAGTGGAATAAAAGTGATGGCCGTTAAGGAGACAGGGTATAGGGAAGGAAGGGCTGTACAGTGTTTCATGGGCTGCTAAATTACCAGAGACAAAGGCTGAGATAATATTCAGCTTTACGTTTATAACAGCTCATCAAAAATGTAACATTTTGTTGAAATTGATCTCAGGTTAATTAAAATAAATAGGATTAAAAATTTGTTACAAAATGCATTTTCCTCCTTTGGTATTAAATACAATCTATGTTTTCTTTGTTTCTCTCCCATTCTCCACATTTATTTGTCATTATTACTAGACCCTACTGTGGTAATACATCAAGGTAATAGTGTTCTGATAAGAATGTACCTGGGATAATTTGTCAGCTTTTGCTTCAGAGACTGGAATACTTTAAACATAGAAGTCAATTGTAATAATTGATGCTGCCCTATTTGGCACAAATAAAAGACTCATATAATGACACAGTGGTAAAATAGAAAGGAGATTGAGCACTGGACATGAAACAAGAGCTGGAGTGGAAGTAGAAGAATCCTCAGAGTTGTGGAAGAAACTAGAAAATTGCCTCAAGGTCAGAGAAGATGCCCTCTGTAAAGCCAGTCTCAGACTATGAATGCCATGTGTGTGGGGGGAGGAGAGGAGAGTGTTACAGATACAGGAGAGCAGACATGTAGGTCCATAAATACCAGCTGCAAACTCCAAGAGATGACATTCACTTAGACCATGATGTGTACAGACATACCCTCCACAGTCTTTCCTTGTATGCTCAAACCTGTCAATTATTAATGTCAGAGGCAGCTCCCTGCTTTGAGATTTCCAGAGAGAGGCAGGAAGGGAGTGCAACAAAACAAGTAGAGCAGATATTCAGAGTTTCAGATGCATTGAAAACCATCTTTCCAGCGTAGGTTCTATTGATAATCCCAAGGCCGACTTTAGGTTGTCCATCTCAGTTTTATGTATAGGACATAATCTCTCCTTCATCAGTGAAACTTGATAATGGTCAGTGATTTTTATCAGAGAACACTAGAGAACATAAGTTAGAATCTTCATCAAAAGCTGAGTTGTAAGAAGTACAGTGTAAAAAATTGAAGAACTCTGTTCTGCCCATCGATATTTTTTACCAGTCAGAGGTTTGTGCCCTGGAACCTCATTATTTGGCTCTTGGGTGAATGTGGCTTTTAACACACCACTTACCTTTTAGTATATACAAAAGCACTATGCTTAACTTCTCACTATGGGAAGATGGGCTTCATTGCTTCTGTTTTGGTTGTGAGATACCTAGTCCACGCAGGCCAATCAGTCCAGTCAAATATAGGCCAGAAAGAAATAGCAATACAATCACAAGCCATAACACAAAGGTCCTGTAGTGATGTAGAGATCTTCCCCCAAGGCCACCAACAATTTTCTGAGAAATTATATTAATTTATAAGGAAACTTAAAGAGACACGATACAAGTTACTAAATTAGGAAAGGAAAATTTTTAAGAAGTGGGGTGCCACGTTCAAACTTCTACATACAGGTGGAGTAGGAGGACATTTCATAATGGAGATACAACTTTTATTTAAAAATAAACTTTTGGGCTTCCCTGATGGCGCAGTGGTTGAGAGTCCGCCTGCTGATGCAGGGGACGAGGGTTCGTGCCCCGGTCCAGGAGGATCCCACATGCCGCGGAGCGGCTGGGCCCATGAGCCA
Source organism: Lagenorhynchus albirostris (assembly GCF_949774975.1). Classification (NCBI taxonomy): domain Eukaryota; kingdom Metazoa; phylum Chordata; class Mammalia; order Artiodactyla; family Delphinidae; genus Lagenorhynchus; species Lagenorhynchus albirostris. The sequence goes on from NC_083102.1 coordinate 33,805,342, forward strand.
TGGCCGCTGAGCCTGCACGTCCGGAGCCTGTGCTCCGCAACGGGAGAGGCCACAACACTGAGAGGCCCGCGTACCGCAAAAAATAAATAAATAAGTAAATAAATAAACTTTTAAAAGTTTAAGCAATTATATTCACTAGGCACTTTGCACAGCACTTTACATTTATTATCTCATTTAATCCTTACAGCATGCTTGAGTTAGATACCATTATTATTTGCATTTTAATGGTAAGGAAAAAGGCTCAGGAAGGTGATTCAGCTAATAAGTAGGAGAGGCTTTCAAGTTTAAGTCAGAGTGCCTCCCCCAGGGTCATTATGCTCTGCTAGATTTATTTACCTTTGCGGTGTCTTTCAATGAAGGGTTGGGAAGCATAGGCAGGAGGGGAGAAAGGTGGTATAATTGTGGCCACACAGCTGGCTATTGTTCAGTCTTTGATAAAGTTGTACAGTAAATGACATAGCTTCCTGACTCCTGAGTAAAATATTTTGCTGTTGTCTATCTGATTGTGAAATATGGTATGGAGGAGAGGGAAATTTATTTGGAAAGAAGAGGAACAAATAGGTATCCGTTACTACAATATGTTAGGTCTGGTAAACAGTGAGTGGTGCATGGGATGCACTGGAAAAAAGTGTAGCTCATGTGATTTTACGTATGTGTCACCAGCTATGCCCATTATAGATAGAGTACACTATCACAGATGCTGCAAATCCCTGCTCCTACATCCTCTTTTACTGTGAGGCTGGAAAGTTAAGTACTTGATTTTTGAGTCTTCCTTGCAGCTAGAGGTATATGCATGGGACCCAGTTCTGGCTAATGAGTGGTTAAGTGGAAGTCTGTTGGGGAAGGCTTCTCTTTCTAAATAAAAGGAGTAGCTTCCTAAGGAGAAGTCCTTCACCCTCCTGACTTCTGTTTCACTTGAACTTGGATGTGGTTCCTAAAATGTGTAGTAGTCTTGTTGTAACCAAAGGAATCAGAGAAATGCTGGCCAGCCACCCCCTTTCTCCATAAACTCCTCTTGGCTTAAACTTTTGGTCAGTTATTGTTTCTTGCAGCCCAAGCTATTCCTAATTAATACACATGTCGTGTTATCTTTCTTCTTTTCCACAAACTATATTATGCCTGGGTGAAGTTTCAGAAGTACATGATCGTAAAGGTTATGTGGTTTCATGTTGGCAATTCCCAGTTCCTCATTAATTGTGTGCAGCCCCTATGTTTCTTTTTGAGACACAGTGGGCTATTCCCCTTTCCCCAGACATGCCAGAGCCATCCCCTCCTGTGTGCCTTTGCCTAATGCTGTTGCTTCTGCTGGAAATCTTCACAGTCATTCTGAACTGTTGTCCCCATCGTGAAGTCTTTTCTGGTTCTCTCAGGCTCAATGGTCTGTGCATATCTTCCCGTATATCCCCTTAACACCCTGTTCTTATCTTTATTATAATGCTGATTCTTTGTTTGGTAATCATATGTTTACTTATGTGTTTTTACCAATAATCACTGAACTATTAGAGGTCAGGTTTCATGTCATACGTGTCAGACACACAACAGGTACTCAGTAAATATTTTGTTCTTAATTCGTTTCTTCCTCCTTTGAATCCCCCTGAAACTTTCTTCTTACCTCTCTTTGGCACACGTCATTTAACTTTTCTTATTTCATAACTCAGTAGTGGGCTACTTGGAATTCTGTCTTGCTCATCTTTGCATCTTGAATGTATTTTTAAGCTAAATTCGTATTTGATGAATTGAATTGGACTGTTAATAGTTAACACATTAAGGATATCTCAATCATCATGTTAATTGCTACTTCCCCTGGGGATGGGGAGGAGAAATGAGGGATGAACTGTAAGTATCCAGTTCACTGAAGGGGTTTTTAAAAATCTCTCCTATTTAAGTTAAAAGTGAAAAATTAATTTGCTATAGAAAGAAACCCATGTCCCACATTCTCTGATGCAGAAGTGTTTGAAGGATGTAAAAGAAGAATCTGTTTTCAAGAACTTTCTAGTTTCCCCTCTCTAGTCGTCAATCCAATTCAAGTGCAATTTAATAAGTTAATTGCAATATATGATTGACAGAGGCAGGGGACAATGTCTGATGTGAGGACTTCTCTGTAAAAAAATTATGATAATAACTAAGGATCCTATTATTTCATTAGGGACTCTATGTCTTAGCTGATGCACAGCAAGACTTTCTCAAATTCTACCTTAGAAGTGATTGATATTAAGCCTGTATTCATCCATTATGTCACCAAACCAGAAATGGAGAAAATGTTGGTCAAGGTCAGTTTGAATCTTAACTCTTGTGAGCCTAAAGGTCTAAGATGGAAAATAGTATCGCATACAGATCTGGTTGAAGGAATCATTTATCCTGCACATTTACTTAGGAACATAAGAAGGTAGTAAGCAACCATGAACCTCACTAAATTAAAAAACAAAAACTTATAAAAAAGCAGTTTCCATGATAAATAAGCAAACAAGGTGGGGGGAAGGAGTGAAGGAGAATTTTCATTATGTAACATAAATGAATTCAGAGTAATGAAAGATTTAAGAAGACTCAAATATGATTTTTTTAAAAAAGAGTTGTCTTTCTGGAAACCAAGAGGCTTTAGTTTTGAGTATTTTGTTTCTGAATCAGAAATTTCAATGAAGCTATGCATTAAAATGCACTTATATCTATTTTTTCAAATTTCAGATAATTATTTGATAGTTTAGACCATTAATTATTGTTTTTTAAATTGAACTTATATTTATTATTTGAATATTTAGTAGCCTTAAAGCAATATTCCTAAAGTGATTTTTCATGTATATTAATGTTCAGTAAAATGTTAAACGGTGGGATACTTCTTAAATTTTAACATTTTATGAAGAGTTTAAGAAAATATTTTATTGAATGTGAAACAATTGAGGAATATAGAAAGATTTTCAACATAGAATTTTTAAATTAAAATAAAAGGGAAAAAATCATATAGAGTGGTACTTAAATGCAAAAATGAATAGTTACATCAAAAAACTTTCCCCCTCAAAGTGGAAATAACTCATCCTTCATTATGCAGCAAGATAGTTGTTCATCTAACCTAAACATTTACAGTAACTGATTTATTCACTGTTGAAAATCAAATCTATTGCAGTTCAGATAATTTCTCTGCATTAGGAAAATGAATAAATTAAAAGTTTGCTTCAGCAATTTAGTCCTCCCTAAGCAGCGATTCTGCAAGCTTGGTAGAAGGTGTCAAAACCTGCTGAAACCTAACAGAGTCAACTCCAAGTTTGTGTATCCCGGTCCACTCTACCTTTCCATCAGGCAGTACATGTGGACATAGAAAAGCAGCTCTCTAATTAATCAAAGTCAGATGTGCTTGAACGCCTGGAGTTGCTGCTGATTCTTGTCCCAGCTTCTCCCATGTTCTCGCTCTGTGTTTTTCCCTTGAAAACTTCTGCTCTGAGCTGGGAATGCCTGAAGGGCTTGCACGGTAAGTCAACGTGAAATTATCTCAGCAGGAAGAAGTTGCTTTTCAGCTTAAATGATTTAAGGCAGCAATTTTTCACACTCTCAAACTCTGACAAACGCCCAGATTGCCTCTCATGTCTGACTTCAAAATATTCAAAGAAAAGCTATTTTTATTAAAAACACTCTAGAGAAAATTGTATGTCACTTGTTCTCTGATATAACTTCATTTCTCCTGACAGTGACAATTTTCACCTCAGTACAATTTCTTTATTTTTTCCAAAGCTAATTCTGCTTAATATTAGTATTTATACAAACTCATATCAACTTGTCTCTGTGAAATATTCAAGGGTGTCAGGTAAATGTTGCTCACTGTCATTCATCTTCTCTGGGTGTTCAAAATGATCAATCGATTTAAAACTACACGTAGTTAGTTTGGATATTATTGTTTTATTTGTAAGGGAGAACTTAACAATTGTTAAAACCCTTCTTTTGACACACCTGTGTCTGCGACTGCAAGGATTTCCAAACTTGACGGCACGTGTCTGTTGCCAAAGATCATAAAAGTTTACATTAATTAATCTATTTGTTCTATGCCTTTAAATAAAGCAGGTAATACAGTGCATGTTTTGTTTTATGCTGCTTACATGTTAATAAGATTACGGTGGATGTCATATTGCACAGAAACATCACATTTGCTTTATTATGAATGCTGGCAGTGCAGAAACATCACATTATAATCACTTCAAAAAAGATATATATTATGCATATTTTCATATGTGTTTATAATTCCACTAAACCTCAGCAGAATCAAACTCAGTAGGGACAAGAATGACAGAAGGTTTAATGTTCCAGAGCCTGCTGAAATCTTGGTACATTAATATATAGCAGGATGGTTAATATGTATAAGGTTACTTGTGGCCTGTGACCTCAAAGCATATCTTCTGGCCTTGTCACGTTTCCATGAGAAAAAGTAACCACTGGCATGTGAATTTTCCGCAGATAATTTGGAGCTTTTTTAAAGGGTTAATTTTGTTTCTAACTGTGAAAGCCTGAAGTAAAGTGTTTATGAGGGTCATGTGAGCAGTAACCATTATCCAGGTACTGAGGCAGTGGAGCACACTCCTTTTTAAATACATGTACCAATTTCCTACAAGTATGCCTTTTATATTCCACTAAATGTTTCATTTCTAAATAAAACTGGATCATTTTTATTTCATTTTTATCCATTACAAAGAAATCAAGGAAAGAATTACCTGGCAGCCTTCTTCTTCACACAGTGCTGGGGTCGGGTCAATGGAAGTACATCAAATACAGAAGGGAAGTGCGTTTCATAAATTTCAGTGTTACAACAATGCCATACACAGCTCCTACATTAACACCCCTGCTTGAGAAGTTGTCAGCTTTTCCAGTCTGTGACTTGTAACATGTTTTCTGTTTGGAAGTCACAACTGCTTTGATTTTGTTTAGCTTCCTTGAGTTTTATTTACCATAGTTACTAGCTCACTGAAGGGAAAAATGATTTATGTTTTAAGATATACTTAAACATAACAATCTGTATATTCCTCAATATTGAAACATTTTTAAGATAATTTCTGTATATATGATGAAATCTGTGAATAGTTGATAGCTTAACCTAAATAATTGTTGAAAAGCCAAAACTTTACTGGTAAAACGACTTTGTATACACACATACACACAAAATTGCCTCTCAGAAGGGTTTAAGTAGCTTGTTATGGGTTAAAATTTACTTGGCATTAAGAAAATGAGTAATAAAAATTTGCATGCTAACAGTATTATTTCTTTTGTGTTTTCAAAGGAAGAAGCCATGCTATAATATTGTTTAGGATTCTTCTTATTGATAAATTCAAAATATGTTATATTCATGAATTGTTTAAATGCTTTTTTCTATTTTATAATACGTGCATACAGGTAGGAAGAAAGTATAGGATTTGCTTCCTGACTAAAATATTTACAACTTTATCTTATTGTATATTTTAGCTGTGTTATGGGAAAATAGAAATTGTTTATCTGAAATATAATTACCTTAGATATATACCAGTGAGATTGTTATTGACCCAAAGGAATACCTCACATTAAGCTTTAGATTTTAATAAAATTTCAAAATGAGCTCATTCTATGATATTATTATTTATAAAATTATGTTATTTACAAAAGCATGTAATTTGATAATTTAAGATTTTATAAGAAATATTCCCTATTGCTCATTAAAATACTTTACTCTCTATAAAGGGATATATAAATGATAATACATTATACAAATATATGAATTAAATTGTATTTGTATTTATTATCCATTTATATATATCTAGCATTAAATTGGTTGTTTCACTAAAACCATTCAGTAAAGTATATTTAGTATTTTTTGTTTCAACTCTTTTAAAAATAGAATAATGGTTTATTACTTAAATTCATGTTTTTCTTTCACCCTTTGTGTTTAAGTGTACTGCATTTGAATCATTGTTTATGGAATATTTAAAATATGAAATGTTTTAGTAAAAATTGGAAACTGGGTAGAACACACACACTCAGTTAAGAAATAATTCAGCAACACCACTGTAAGCAATCCTTAGGGTCTACCTTTGTCCCTGAGTCTAGTCTAAACATTTTTGTAATACACACACACAAAAAAAATTATCTGGACTTTCTCAGTGTGATCTATGCCAAGAAATCAAGGAAAGTGATAAAAGCTATAAGAGAGCCTATGCATTAGTGAATATTTATATTGGCAAGATCTGCAAATTTTATAAAAGTAAAACAAACACAGAGGTTGCTTATTTCTGAAAGGAAATCAGCCTCACTGAATTTCTTTCAGGAAAACATTATTGCTCAAAATGATATAATCTCTATTGGTATCTCTAGCAAATTAACTTGAAATGCTGGCAATGCCAAGGAGGTGCATTAAGTTTTCTGTTGTTTACCTTTTCCTAATCACCATAAAAATCCTTAGTGAAAAAATTATTCTTAAAACAATCAAGACAGTATATCTCTATAAAGGGGAGAATCGATTTAACAACAAAACTAGATTTATCTCTATTGATCACGAGGCATTCAGTGTAATTTTAGTGAATTATGCCTGGCTTTCACTTCCTAGCAGAAATTTTTCAGTGATGGTCAAAAGGCAAACTGCAAACTATTGCATAATCTTTTGCGTGCTATTTACCTGTCCTTAATCACTGCTTTACCAAAAAAAAAGGCATATACAGGAGACTGAACCAAATATTTATTTTCTGTTACATGAAACAGTGTTACTATTGTGTGTGACTTATTTAATAGTACTTACCTAGGAATCTGATGTCATTTCTTTCAATTCATTAGTGAAGAAATCAGGTGTCTATTAAAGGATTCAGTGTTAAAGAAACAAATCCAAGTTCATCTTATGAGAACAGAATTAGAAAGATTAAGAAGTAACATGATTTTTTCTTCTTAAATAGAAGTTATTTTTAAAGACATTATTAACACTTTCATATCTGAAACTTCTTAAGCAAGAAGGAAACACAAAAGAATTGGAGGCAGATTAAGAAAAATTTAGATTTGCTGTGCTGTATGCCCTATAAATTGTGCATACCATTTGGAGAGAAATATAAAAAGATGAGTATTCTAAAAATATCTTAGAGATGGTATTTGTTGTTCTCTTAAATATGTGGGTGAATGAGTCATATTGGCTTATATCTCTTTAAACAGTAATGAAAATACTCGATCTAAATGTATTTTGTCAATGTAGTCATAGAATATTTCTTTCTGTGAAATGTTGCACATTTTTCCCTTCTGCTGGAAGGATTAGAAAATTTTATAAATAAATCAGTCCTTACTTAGAAAAAGGGCAATTAAGAAATTCGTATTCGTGTAAGAAGTTTAAACAAGGAATATACCTAAACATATAATTGAAAGATATTTCCTTATAAATCTTAAATCGCATTTTAATAAACAAGTAAAATAATGTTATTCAGTCAATAGATAATAATTGCCTTTTCTTATTGTATAAATCATAACTTTCACTTTTACTATAAATAATGCAAATAATGTGCTTGCTAAATCAAATGGATGATAATACACTAAGTTAACCAATGTAAAAGACTAACTCATTTTACTATTGCTAAAATTTGGATTCACAAATTCAGGTCAATTAAGCTGTTGCCGTGTATTCTTAATAAAGTCCATGTTCCATAGCTGTTCAAAAACTATAAAGTAACTTTTATTTATTTTGTTACATTAATGATAGCTCAATTGCTATCTTCCACCACACTTAAAGACATTGGTGGTGTTTTGTGCATTTGTGCAAAGTAGTGTTGATATTGGAAATTGCTGTATTCAGTTCTAACTAAATTTATTTAAAAAACCTTATTAACATAAATAGCATTCTAATAATATTTAACATCAAAGCAAAACAGTTTATGAAATATAAGAAAAGAAAAATTTTAATTTGAAGCATTGAAGTAATATTCGAATGTAATATGCAATAATCATTCTGTTTAAACCATCGACCATTAATTAAAGCAAAATTAACAAGAGTTGAGTTTAGAATGTTAAATGTGATATATAAAAGTATTTCTATTGAAAACTGATATTTACAAGTCACCTAGACTAGCAAAAATACTTTTAAATTGATCCTATAGATCTAGGCAGATTGTAATCATATTTATAACTTGTAACCCTTTGTTTAAAATCTCACAACATTAATATGAATGTATTATTATGATATTGAACTACAGCTTTCAAATTAGACAAGTAAAACTTTTAGAAATAATATTTTCAATTGGTTTTCCTATAATATAAATAGCTAATCTAGGATATCATATTTTAGTGACTGTTTTCCTGTTATCGGTATACAATCTCATGATTTTATAGTAAGACAAGCATCATCAAATATAAGTAAACTGGACTAGTTGTATACATTGTTTCTTTGAAAAAAATTGAAAATACCTAGAGCTTTTTATAAAAGAGGTGGTTGCTAAACTGAATTTTAATAAACCAATATAATAATATTGTTCAATAGGTAATAATTGCCTTTAGATAAGCTCAAAAATATTGTTTAGAGTGATAAATATACAATGCTCCATTATGCATCTGGGAGTGCTGATGCATAATTTTTAGTTCTAATGTTATTATGTAATTGAGAGAACATGTTCATTTGCTCTAATAACTACGAAGATGCACTTAATAAAATGAAATGTAATAATACTTGTAATTCAATCTATTCATGGAAGTAATTTTAAAAGTCTACCACTCTCCTTAATGTGGATAACATTCATAATTTATAAAGTGTTGTGATGCAGAATTGACAATGCCATTGTTTTTTACACTTTGAGATGATTCTGCAGGCTTCATATCATCTGCATACCAACCTCAGGATTATCAAGGGCAAACAAAAGATAATTAACACCAGAAACAGGCAAATGCAGGAGCTACCAACTGAGGGTTCTCATTTAATGCAAGACTTCTGAAAACCAGAAAATGAAATAACCATAGAAAAGCTTATCTCTGAAAAAAAAACAAAACATTTCAGTATTCTATTCTTTATATAAACCTTGCCCCACTGTCCCAGTTTGTAGCTTATCAGAGAACGTGGTCTCAAGGTGGTATAGTCATCATCTATATCAGAGTTAGCAAAAGTTATTTTTAAAGAATGAATTTCAAATTATATATTTTATACTTTTAGTTTCCTTAATACCAATTATAATCATGAATTTATTTATAATGTGTGTAGAAGAGTGGAAAACAAACTACTCCCATAATAACTTCTACCATGTTTTCACATTTTCTAACTAGGCTACAATAAAAAGGAAATTTCTACAATTAAACAGATTATTTTATCCTTAGCGGCAGTTTATATAACATTATATACAGATAGTATGTGTTCAAATGATGGTTTCAAATCATTAAAATCTTATATTTATTCACATGAAATAATACTGATAGCAGAGAATATGCTATGTTGACCTTGATTATAGTACTGTCTTACTGCTTAAGTGAAATTATTTATATTTTCCAAACTAAGTGCCCTTTAACTTTTAGTAAATCATCTCTATTAGTGTGATTCACATATATGGGTATTTTCACTTTACAATACAGGGCAATTGTTAAATGTTTTAAATACTGAACTTCTAAAGTTCTGAAATATAATTATAAGATTATGTTTGAAATAAAGTGACAGTTTATAACAAATTCATATATTAAAGACTTTTAAAAAATGTTAGGCTTCTCTGATAAAGTATCACGTTATTAACAATTTTAACTGAAATGGGTAAGTTAGTGACAAGCCTCAGAGTTTACAATTATAAAAGAACATTATTGGAATATGGCATTTTATCACATGGATACAATCACAGTTTGTCTTCTGGAAATAATTATGCATTTTGGAGCTCTTATGTGATACAGTTGCTAGTTCATTTCCCAAATACCACCGTTAAGTGAATATTCCATAAAAATCTCTCCATTGGCAGTATGATTGAGAATAGTTTATTTCCTTTTGAGTTATTTTTTTTTTCTTGTTTTATACCAGCTATTCTGCACAACGAAATTTCAAGAGGGGTCAAAAGAGATTATATGTCATATTTAGTTTAATTCTATGTAGAACCTGGGTTAATTGCGCTACATGATTACCTTTTAAAATATCCAGTCATTGTCTATAAAAGAATACAGTTAATCATAAAATAAATAAAATAAATCTCTCTTATGCCACACAAATTGTTAAAAGAAACATGTTAGTCATATCTCCAGATTCTTTCCACCAGCTTCTTTCCTCCACATATATTGTCCTGTTGTTATGTCCCAGGGCCCCATCTTTGGGGTCCATTGCTTGATCATCTGTCCAGCTATATCAAATAAATTGAACTATTCTTTTAATCTTGTACTGATAAACATTAGTCTAAGTTAAGGCTCATAACGAGGCACATAACTGGCTTCACCGTTTGTACTAAAATGACTCATAATTGTATCAATTCGACTGAATGGAAATATTTTACTAAAACTAAAGCTACAGTCTTCTTGATTTACCTGAAAAATATTTCAGGAATATTTTATTTACATACATATTTTAGTTACCTTCAGAAATGCGTTGTGGCAGTTAAAAATGGCCACACATTCTTGACACATGTCCTATTGAGACATAGGGTCTATTTTCTCTCTCCTGGAATCTAGGTGGTCTATGACTGCTTTGATAAAGGAGTATGTTGGAGGTGATGCCATGCCGTTTCTGGGACCAGCCTTTGAGAAGACTGGCAGTTCTATCTTGATTTTTTAGAGCCCCGAGCTTCCCGTAAGAAGTCCAACTTTATGTAAGAAGTTCATGCTGCAGAAACCATGAGCAGAGGCAATGGGGCTACATAGAAGGGAGGAGTGGTTCTGCTGAGCTCAGCCCTCCAGACATTCTTGTCAAGGTTCTAGTGATGTAAATGAACCTAAGTGGGACCTTCCAGACCAGATCAGTCACTAACAAAACAGTGCCAAGTGACCTCAGTTGATGCCCATGGAGCATGAGAATTGTTCAGCCCAGACCTATCACAATTTGTGACCCACATAATCGTGAGATAGGATTAAATAGTATTTTGGAAAACATGTTATATAGCAATAGATAACATAAAAAGACATTTAAGCATTCGAGATACACAAATTATAATTTGTAAGTAATGGCTGAAATTATGGCATTTAATACTGTGAAATGACTTTTATCCATGCAATTCGTACAATAAATAGCTTTATCTTAATCCAAGAAAACCTCATTTCTCTAAGAAATTGAAGAACTTGGAGGAATAATAAGTTATTTGCATGATCTTTTTACTCAAAATGAGGCTTTTTACCAAAAAGTGTTCATTTTATTTATTTAGAGCTTTATCTTATTAAGCACTTGTTATAGATTATCTTATCCAACTGATTCATATATCCCCCTACATTATTCCCGTTACAGATATGGGGAAGCAGGGACTTAAAGAGCAGATGGCTTGCTTCAGATCACCCGGTGAAGTGAGCAAATCAATACTAGGATCCAAATTTTCAGAATCGGTACTCATTTATCTTTTAACTTCATCCATATCGTCTCTGGTATCAGGCTGCCTGTACCTGAAATTTGTATGCCAACATTTTATGAAAAGTCTGATACATATCTCAAGAAACACACCAAAATGGTTGTTTGTTTGTTTTTTTGATGAATTAACTCATGAGATTTCTTTTAACAGCAATAGGAGTTGTCTGTCTAGCTAGAGAACACCTTTTGTTTAATATTGTTTTAACACTAATATATTAATAGATAGGACTGTTCTGAGACTGTAATAGGGAATTTGAAATAGTAACTTAGTGTGTTTAAGCAAGGTATTTGCATTTTATTTCTATGTTTACTGATTATGAACTCCAAGATTCAGAAGTTGGGCCTAATTTTGACCACTAATTTTCTTTAAAACATACAAAACACTATACTCTCTGTACTATATTTATATGCATAAAAATCAGCTGACATGTGAGTTAGTCAACTATTGAAAGAGGTTGTTTTAGTGTTACAGACCTAAACTATAAATCTGTATCACCATCCAATTTTCTTCTTGGGTTCTTTTCATCTTTTTGCCTTAAAAATTCCTCCAAATATTCCTAATAATTCCCACTGTACCAATATTTTTAAAAAATTATATTCTTTCTCATTGTTCATATTCCTTAAATATCAGTAAATTATCATCTCTACCACTAAGCACTGCTTCACCATGTTCTACCAAGTGAAATCCTGTATGCTTTCTTCATTAATTACCGTCACCTTTTCTCTTAATCATTTTGAATTTTTGAATCTTTCTTTAATTTGCCTTCTCAAATTGGGATACCTAAAATTAAACATGCTATTCAGAGTTTTTCATCGTAGCCTTTTTCATCTCTTTCCAATATTAATCACAAGATTATTTACCTCTTTTAAGGGTTTCATTTCAATCATGTCCTAGTTAAGATGCATTCAAAATAATTAAAATGCCATAGTTGAAGTACAGGCCTACAATTCCATATTAACTCTCTGAATAATAAAATTTAGTGTGCTAAGACATCAGTAGAGTGAATGTTTATGTGACAAAGAATGAGAAAGATTCCTAAGAAAGCTGAGAAATACCTTACCAGAAGTTTTCTGAAACAAAAATTTATGCATTGCTGGGCAAAGGATTGCATACAAGGCCACTGACCTGTTTCAGTGCTAGAGAAGTTGCTTTTGATTTAAATATTTCCCAAAAGGCTGACTGCCATAAGACAATTGCTTGCATTACCAGGGAATATACACATTTTAAAAGAATTTAAACTTAGCTCTGTCTTGTGTATACGAATGCATGCGTGTTTTTATAATGTACATAATTTTCCTTCTCCTCAAGATAATAAAAAGCAAAATAGTGGCCCTAACTCTGGATAATATTACAAACAGTAACAAGTATAAATGCAATTTTCTAACTGGTAATGAACGCAAAAAATACTTCCAGACATTTTCCCATGAAATTTTGTACCTGTACACTTTGTCACTTTGCCACTGTAAAACTATTTTTTTAATTTTAAGAATTCTGAGATTGAAATGCTGTTAAATATTTGGAAGGTGTACAGTATCTAATAGCAGGCAGAATGGATGAGCATTCCATTTTCTAGAAAAATAATGTTTCAAAATATTCTGCCTACACCAAAACATTTTTTAGACAGTTTTGCATTTGGGGGATATTTTTTCTTGAAATGCCTTCCTTTTGGTGGATGGTATTCATCTTGATAAGTAGTTACTATTATCAAGGATAAAACTACTGACGAATAGAAAAACATGTTAGAAAAGAAATCCGTATAAAACTATGAGGATATGTTATAAAAAACCAAAGGCAGGGGCTTCCCTGGTGGCACAGTGGTTGAGAGTCTGCCTGCCGATGCAGGGGACACGGGTTCGTGCCCCGGTCCGGGAAGATCCCACATGCCTCAGAGCGGCTGGGCCCGTGAGCCATGGCCGCTGAGCCTGCGCGTCCAGAGCCTGTGCTCCGCAACGGGAGAGGCCACAACGGTGAGAGGCCCGCGTACCGCAAAAAAACCCCACAAAAAACAAAAAAAACAAAGGCAGCATTTGTTAGATCATGAGCCAATTAATTTTAGAAAAGGAAACAAATTCTCCTTCCATTCATGGAATCTTATTGCAGACCTGTGTGGGGAGGTACAGTGACTTCTAGTGGCCTGGAAGCCCTATTTTGTTCAGTCCTGGTTCTCATCAAACTTATCAGTAGTCGTATTCACCAGCATGAAAATAGATTCTGGATATGAAATCAAAAGAATGAGGAAATATGAAGAACACCTCATAGAGAATAAATTTCACGAGGATAGTGATTTTGTAAGAAAAAGAGCTAGACTTAATTAAGTATCATTAACCGATTAAGCACTGTGGTAAGTACTTTCTGTGCATTAACTCATTTAATCATCATAACAACCCTAATCATTATGATTCTTGTATTATAGATGAAGAAGCTGAGACACAGAGAGGTTAAGTAACGTTCTACTGTCTAACTGCTAATAATGAGTAGAGCTGGTAATTGAACTCAGGCGCTCTCCTTCAGACTGCTCTAATTACTCCAGTGATTTTCAAACTTGAGAGTATATCCGAATCACTTGGAGGGCTTATTAGAACACAGATTGCTGGGCTCCATCCCCCGAGTTTCTGATTCATTATGTCTGGAGAGTTGACCAAAACTTTGCATTTCTAAGGGTTTCTCAGGTAATTCTGATGCCTCTGGTCCAGGGACCACACTTTGAGAACCACTGCATTAAACTATACTCGCTCTTAGGAGCTATTCTTGACAAGCCAGATAGCATATAATTTTAGGTTCTGTGAAATTTTGCTTTAAGGGATTTAAATGTTTGCCTTGGTCAAAGCAAATAGTGGATGAACTCACAGTAATGGTATGTTCTAATTAAGCTGTTAGGAAAGGCAAGTGGGCACAAATTCATTCATTCAATAATCATTTATTTAATTGATAGTCATGGGTTTAGGGATTTGAAATACAATGATGGGAAATGTATTGGCCTTTCTCCCAAGAAATTCAGCCTAGGAAGATGTATAAGCAAATAACTGAAGAACAGTGCGATGTGTTTTGCAGTGGTGAGGCAAGGGGTGTGGACTGAAAGGATCAGAAACAGTTTCACAGAGAAGTTTTTGAGTTGTCTTAAAGTGCGACCTGAAGTTAACAGTGGTATGTGTTCTAGTGAAGAGGGTATATGCCAAGTTATGGAGATGAGAAAGGGCACATTGAATATTGGAAATTATTAAGAATCTGATTGACTGCAGCTCAGGGTTGGAGCAAATGAGCGGGAGGCTGAGTGAAATAAGATTAACATGAATTTGCAGGAATTTATGAAAGCACGGTGACTTCCTGGACTTTAGATGAGAAGTCATGGAGAAGTTTTTTTTTTTTTTGGATGTGGACCATTTTTGAAGTCTTTATTGAATTTGTTATAGTGTTGCTTCTGCTTTATGTTTGGGTTTTTTGGCCACGAGACATGTGGGATCTTAGCTCCCCAACCAGGGATTGGGCCTGCACCCCCTGCATTGGAGGACAAAGTCTTAACCACTGGACTGCCAGGGAAGTCCCTCATAGAGAGTTTTTAAGCAAGAGATGGGCATTCTAGGAAAGGTGACTGGGAGGACACTTTAGAGCAAGGGACCTTAGAGGCTAGACCAGGCAGGAAAGGATGTAGGAGTAATCTAAGATAATGGCTATGGGGTTGAATGGGAGAGAGTAGGTTAGATAAATAAATCACACTGAGTGGTGCTGTTTTAAGTGTTTATGTACTTTTATTTATTTATTTTAAATTTTTTGCGGTACGCGGGCCTCTCACTGTTGTGGCCTCTCCCGTTGCGGAGCACAGGCTCCGGACGCGCAGGCTCAGCGGCCATGGCTCACGGGCCCAGCTGCTCCGCGGCATGTGGGATCTTCCCGGACCGGGGCACGAACCCACGTCCCCTGCATCGGCAGGCGGACTCTCAACCACTGCGCCACCAGGGAAGCCCCATGTCTATGTATTTTAATTCACATAATACTTGGACGAAACCTATAGATCAGTAGTATTATTTTCTCTGTTATACAGATAAGAAAACTGAAGTACAGAGAAACTGGGTCATTTCCCCAAGGTCACACTGCTTGTCAGTGGTAGAGCCAGGCTTTGAACCCAGGCATTTTGGTTCCAGAGTCTGCCTTCATATGCAGGTCTAGTGATGGGCTGGATATGGAAAGTAAGGGAAAAGAAGGCACTTCGAGTA